>NC_053491.1:324704101-324919512 GCF_905171775.1 Rana temporaria
AATTAAACTTTTTTATCTATATCATTGTCCGTCACTGCCTTGGTAGCCCCTTAGTTGCCCCTGGGGACACCACTTCTCGGTCTCCCTATGGGATGACACCCTTCTGTTTTATATGGGTGCTATGCTCCCCCTGACACCAATGAAGGAGCGATATTCCTCCCACTGAAACCAATGATGGGGCACTATTCCTCCCACTGACACCAACAAAGGGGCGCTATTCCTCCCACTGAAACCAACAATGGGGAACTACTTCCTGTTACTGACATCAACAATCGGGCACTATTTCTCCCACTGACACCAACAATGGGGCACAATACCTCCCAGTTTCCCCAATGATGGGACACTAGTCTTCCCACTGATACCAACAAAGGGGTGCTATTCCTCCCACTGAAACCAATGATGGGGCAATATTCCTCCCACTGGTGCCAACAATGGTGGGGTATTGTTCCTCCCACTGACACCAATGATGGGGCACTATTCCTTCCACTGATGCCAACAATGAGGCACTATTCCTCCCACTGACACCAGTTGATCGGGCACTATTCCTCCCACTGACACCAATGACGGGGCACTATTCCTCCTCCTAATGCCAAAGATGCACTGTTTACTCCCATGAACGCCAGGACATTTTTTACTCCCACTGGCCACAGTCTGGCCCCCCTAAAGTCCAAAGGACAGTGGCCCTTTGTTAAGAAAGTTTGGAAACCCCTGCTTTGCATGTTAAAAAATAAATGACACATGGCCCCCCTAAAATCGATAACAGGCCCTTCAGATATGGTACCGATTTTAATGGGGAACCATGAGCAAAAATGTAATGGCATGCGCCTCTCTCTCTTCCATATCCATAACAGATCCCTAATCTGAGCACACAGCCTGACAGGCCAGATATGGGGGGCAGCTGTGTTATCCCCTGTGTTCACATTGTAGCATGGCAGATGCTTGGTGCAAGTGGAGATCACTTTAATGGCGGTGTCTACTACAGTAATTTCCAACTTCCAGGAGGATCCCACAAATATGGCAGATAGGTACTTACATTGGTCCAAATTTAAAAAATGTCATTCTTCCAGCGATTGTATAGGCATTTTTGTTTTAAATGAAATAATAAACATGCTTCTGTTAAAAAAATAAAAAAAAGAAGAAAATAATAATAATAAACGTATTATTCTTACCAGCTCTGTCCAATGGTATTGCACAGAGTAGCCCCCTTCCTCTACTGCGTCTGCCACCAAAGCAAGTAGACGTACAGAAGTCTTCCCAAATCAGGCTGCGTGTGTCCGTAGACACACACAGCAAGACTTGGCCTGCCCTGCTCTCTGCTCACAGGTTTTGACTGACAGCAGCAGCAGCAGCAGCCAAGGTAAAACATGTTTTAACTTTAGGACCACTATAAGTTTACCTTTTCATTTTTGTGAAAGAGTGAATTTTAGATTTAGAGAAGTCATGGTACTTTTGGCACTGGTCTTATGTACCGTATAAAAGATCAAGGTCCTATATAATAAGACTGGTTTTTCAAACCAGACTATTGCTTTTATTTTGTCTTCTTTTGCCGTGACAAATAAACTGTCAGTAAATCAGTGTAAATATCACATCTGTCATAAAAATGTTGTAGTGTTCAGATTCCAATCATTTGTCAGGGATTTAGCCCTAGACTGTTTATCTTGTATGTTATATTAAAGATACTAGCAGAAAAAATAAGTATTTCTTATGTAGTATATAAAAAAACATAACTGAATTGTGTCTCTGCTGTAGACAGAACAAGTGTCTCCGGGATTAGGTGTTCATGGCATACAGTGTGATGTTTCCGTTACGAGTGCTGCTAAAGTGCACTGCTGACTGCCAGTGTCTCTGAAGGAACTTCTGTTTAACCAGTCTAGACAGCTGCTGAACAGGGCCATTGGGTCTGGTGCTATGTAAACATAAGGTGTTTGTTTTGCATTTATTTCCTTATGCTGTAAAAGCCGGTTCACACAGGGGCGACTTGGGATCCGACTTGAAGTCGTCCCAAGTCGCCCCAAGTTGCGCAGTTCAGAAATAAATGGAAGTGAATGGAGCCGTCTTAATGTACACTACTGAAGTCACTCCGACTTCAGAAAAGGTTCCTGTACTACTTCAATCCGACTTCTAGGCAACTTGTACCCATTGATTTCAATGGAAGTCACCTCTAAGGCCCGTACACACGAGGGGACATGTCTGATGAAAACGTTCCGCGAACCGTTTTCATCGGACATGTCCGCTCGGAGATTTCTGTCTGATGGTTGTACACACCATCAAACAGAAATCCGGGCGGACAGGATACGCGGTGACGTGGCCGCGCTGTCGCCGCAAAGATGACGCGGCGACGTGCGCGACCCTGGAAGGTAAATGCTTCCACGCATGCGTCGAATCACTTCGATGCATGCGAGGGCTTTCGGCGGAGCGGACATGTCCGGTGAGTCGTACAGACGACCGAACATGTCCGACGGACAGGCTTCCAGTGGACATGTTTCTTAGCATGCTAAGAAACATTTGTCCGCTGGAAACCTGTCCGATCCGCCGGACAATTGTCCGGTCGGCCGTACACACGACCGAACATGTCCGTGGAAACTGGTCCACCGGACCAGTTTCAGCGGACATGTTCGGTCGTGTGTACGAGGCCTAAGTCAGATCACCTGTCTTAACTGAAGCAACAATACAGGAAGAGAAAATAGTTTTCTCAGGCAAACCCCTCCCTCCCACAGAGCTGATTGTTTTTTGATTGGCCACTGGAAAGTCGCCTGTCCTGGAGGCGACTTGAAGTCGCCTTGTAAGTCGACCCAAATCGTGCTGTGGTGCGCGCTCAGGTCGTGTCCAGGTCGTTTTGCAAAGAGTCGTGTTGCCCCTGTGTGAACCGACTCTAACTGTTTTAATATATTGTGATTACCCAGCAACCTTTGCCAGTCAAACCGGATTTGTGCACTGTACACATCTACAGAGTGTAGTCATAGACCCAATAGCATCTACAAGCTACATCAAAGACAGTCAATGTCTGATTTTGAATCTAATTATACTTGACTATCATCCCAAAAGTTGAAGGCTCATGTTTGTTTTGTTTAAGAGAATCCTGTCACTAGACCATTCAGTTCAATAAAAACAAATTCTCATAATATTATTTGTGCATTTAATGTATTTTATATAGGTTATCCATTTGTAAGAACCTCCTTTTGAGTAGAAGTCCACTAGACTGGAGACCTTTTCTGGGTACCTCTATCGTATTGGATGTGAAGTCAGCATCCCAGTAGACTGAGGCCCCGTACACACGACCGAGTTTCTTGGGCGAATTCAGCCAAAAACTCGATCGGAGCTGAATTCTGCCGAGAAACCCGGCGTGTGTACACTTTCGGCCGAGGAAGCCGACGAGTTCCTCGTCGAGCCAAATAGAGAACATGTTCTCTATTTCCTCGTTGTTCAATGAGGAAAGTTGGCTCGCCAAGATCCTCGGCGGCTTCACACAGAACTCAACGAGCAAAACGATGAGTTTTGCCCGTCGAGTTCCTCGGACGTGTGTACGGGGCCTGAGGCCTTGTACACACGACCGGATCTGTCCGCTGATACTTGTCCGCAGACCAGTTTCAGCAGACAAGTTCGGTCGTGTGTACGGCCGACCGGACAGGTTTCCAGCGGACATTTGTCCAGCCGACCGTTTTCCAGCGGACAAAAATTTCTTAGCATGCCAAGAAACCTGTCCGCTGGAAACCTGTCCATCGGACATGTTCGGTCGTCTGTACAGACTCACCGGACATGTCCGATCGGCCGCCATCCCTCGCATGCGTCCAAGTGATTCGACGCATGCGTGGAAGCATTGACCTTCCAGGGTCGCGCACGTCACCGCGTCATTGTCGCGACGGCGCCGCCACGTCGCAACACGTCACCGCGTTTGTTTTCCGCTGGGATTTTGGTCTGATGGTGTGTCAGCGGACCGTTTTCATCGGACAGATCCGCTGGTGTGTACAGGGGCCTAAGAGCTTCCACTGTTGTGACACTCTATAGCCCTCCCCTTCAGTCCTCCCCCAGGTGCTTCATAAAAGGTTTTCCTGGTGCCGACATGGCAGTTTACATATGGTAGCATGCCGCCATAGATTGGCACATATTGGATGTGAAGTCAATACCCCAGTAGATCAAGAGCTTTCACTTATGTAACACTCTATAGTACAGATGCTTCATAAAAAGCTTTCCAGGAGCCAACATGACAGCATGCTGCCATGGATTGGCACCAGGAAAGGAAAAATAGAAAACATGGCAGCATACATGTGGCAGCATGCTGCCATGGATTGACACCAGGAAACAAAAATTACAGTAAGTTTTTCGATTCAATTTTCTGTTTTCCTGGGGCCAAGATGGCAGCACACTACCACATGTTTTCTGACATGGATTGGCACCAGGAAAGGAAATTTATGGCAAGTATTCAATACCAATTTCCGATATGTAGTAAAGTGAGGGGAGGGGCAGAGATGCTAATCCAGCACAGACATTAATGAGACACTCCCAGAAGAAGAGATGGCCATGACATGCAAAAATGGAGGTGTGGTGATAGGCAATTGATTCTTTCTAGAGTAGTCAATTGTTTAGGGCAACTCAAAGACTTGTTGCAATTGAATACAAAATGTGTTTATGGATAGGGAAAACAGAGCAAGTATTTAAAAATATTCGATTTATCAGTGATTTTACCTTATTTTTTTAAAAATTTGGTTATCTTTTCTTCTGAGTTATCTTAAATAAAAAAAAAAAAAATGTTGGGGTCCTCCAGTCCACCTTGACGCCATCAAAAAAATGGCAGATACACTCTCTAAAATACCTAGGGCCAGATCCACAAAGAGCCGACGTAACTTAAATATTCTGATTTAAGTTACACTGCCGCAAAATTTCTACCTAAGTGCCCGATCCACAAAGCACTTACCTAGAAATTTTTGGCTGTATAACTTAAATCCGTCCGGCGCAAGGCGTTCCTATTTTCATGGGGCGAGTCCCATTTAAATTAGGCGCGCTCCCGCGCCGGACGTACTGCGCATGCTCACAACGTCATTTTCCCACCGTGCATAGCACGGTTTTACGTTACGCCGAGTTTTGTGAATCGCGCCGGGTAAAAAAAAGTTGCGTTGGGAAAAAAAAAAGATACGGCGGGAAAAAAAAAATAAAATAAATAAATAACAGCGTCGCGGGTAAGAAGGGTCTACTTTTACAAGGTGTAAACAGTTTACACTTTGTAAAAGCAGCCCTAATTTTACACATGCAACTTAATACTTACGGAGAAAAAACTAAGCGTAAAAGCTTTGTGGATCTCCGTAAGTGCTAATTTGCATACCCGAAGCGGCATTTCGACTCGAAATGCCCCCAGCGGCGGAAGCGGTACTGTATCCTAAGATCCGGCAGTGTAAGTCCTTCTTCTGCCTATCTTTTGGAAACTGATTCTGTGGATCAGTTCCAAAGATAGAAACAGGGATACGACGGCGTATCAGTAGATACGCCGGCGTATCCCTTTTGAGGATCTGGTCCCTAATTCCTGACCCCTATGGTCCTATAGCCACTGGTTAGGTATCACTTCCACCTCGAAGCTATGCCCGAGAGTGGGTTCTGTGTGAAAGAATGTACTGCTTGGCTGCCTCTGCCTGAGTGTTTCTGACAAGGAAGGAAGCTATTATCAGTTTGAACACACAGTTGTGGCAGGGTTCCTCGTATTCACGTAAATGAGGTGTTACAGGTTATTTAGGACCAATTCCTTCAATATCTTAAGGTGTGTATATAAGAGTTAAATCTATTTTCCAGTATGTTTGGCATCACGTCTCAAAGTATACAATATGGAGTGAGATTTTGCGACATCAGCAGGGATGTCAGTCTGCCATATGGAGTGAGATTTGGCAACATCAGCAGGGATGTCAGTCTGCCATGTGTGCTCCTTTTGCACTGGCATTTGGGCTGCCTATTAGTATTGCGCCTTATTCCTGCTGTTAATTGTGAGACAGTCGCTGTCAACATGGGATGGGAGGTGCTGCTCCTAGCAGGATCTCTAGGTAAGAAACTTTAAAACAGGTTTTTAAAGGTTACATACAGTTTAGGTTACAAGGTTTTAACACAGGGGTGCGTGACCCTTGGTCCGCGGGCTACATGTGACCCTCGACTTTAAATCAGGAAAGCGCAATCACAATCTGGGCTTGCCGACCCACCATCCAAGGGCATAAGTGTGCATCGAGCCGACACCACCAGCAGAGGAAGCAGTGGGCCCGTGGAGAGCAGGAGACAAAAAAGCCAATGCTTCCTCTGTAGTGCTGGTTCCTGTCCCAGGCAGAGTGATACCAAATGCACTTCAATTGGGACCTTTCTAGCAGCCTGGAGATGGAAAGCGATGCCGGTAGAAGCTAAAAGAGGAAAAAAAAGGTGCACCACACCCGCAAGATATAATATACTGCAATGCTGGTAAACCGTAGTTCATTAATGTAATGCAGCCTTATAGGGGGCTCAGGACAGTAAGGGGGCAATAAAACTCCATAGCTGAGATGTGTTTTTATCAACTTCTGAAGGACTGGTGTAGTGTAATGACTTCGCCTTGTGTAACAGGGAGCTTGTATGGCCTCCCTGTCACATTCTCTTTTACACTTTGACAGGAGAGAGGGGGCAGCGTATACATGAACCAATCCTCTCTATTTTATTCATGCAGCTGCTGAAAGCTGGCTTCTCCTCCTCTTCCTTCCTCCCCCAGACATTCAGCAGCTATTCATTATGCTAATCAAAATAAAAAATTGGAAATTGTGACTCACAACCAGTTACCAAACGACTTAAGTGGCCCTCGCTCTTCAAAAAGTGAGTAACCTTCGCTCATTAAAAAGCAGTGGTGTAATTGCTCTTGACTGATTGGAGACACATCTAGCTCTGACTCAGCAAGGGGAGTGCATATCTCCAAAGAGAGACCACTGCTTCTATACAGAACACAGGGGTCCTTTTCTGCAGCATGTTCGCAGGACACAGTTATTTTTTCTAACAAACTGTAGGGTTTTTTCACCTTTTTGTTTTGGAATGTATTTAGCTAATCTAAGGCTGGATTCACACCTAGGCAGTTTTAGTGCTTTTTGCATTTTGCAGATTTGCACTACAGAACGTGTTCCATAGGAAATCATGGTAAATGGATTGTAGTGCAAATCTGCAAAATGCAAAAAGCACAAAAAATGCATAAGTGTGAATCCAGCCTTAAAAAACATTTTAACAGGACTTTAAAAAATGCACATCTTTTGTGCCTATCAGTGTTTTTCCTACTGAGTAAATTCTGCTTCCCATCCAGACTGCAGATTTAAATTCTGTCCCATTTATACATAGAGCTGCTGCTTATTTCTGATGACTTGGGCCCGGATTCAGAAAGGCCGGCGTTACTTTGTGCGGGCGTAGCGTATCTCAGATACGCTACGCTGCTGTAACCTAGTGAGGCAGGTTCTGTATTCAGAAATAACCTGCGCCCTAAGTTACGGCGGCGTAGCGTATGAGGGCTGGCGTAAGCCCGCCTAATTCAAAATAGGAAGATGTGGGACGTGTTTTAATGCTAATTCACTGTGACCCCACGTAAATGAAGTTTTTAACGAACGGCGCATGCGCCGTCCGTGGACGTATCCCAGTGCGCATGCTCCAAATTACGCCGCAAAGCCTCATTGGTTTCGACATGAACGTAACTTACGCAAAGCCCTATTCGCGAACCACCGACACAAGATTTGAAGCTGGCCCGATGCCCATACTTAACCACTTACCCCCCGGACCATATTGCTGCCCAAAGACCAGAGTACTATTTGCGATTCGGGACTCTGTCGCTTTAACAGACAATTGCGCGGTCGTGCGACGTGGCTCCCAAACAAAATTGGCGTCCTTTTTTCCCACAAATAGAGCTTTCTTTTGGTGGTATTTGATAACCTCTGCGGTTTTTAGTTTTTGCGCTATAAACAAAAATAGAGCGACAATTTAGAAAAAAATGAATATTTTTTACATTTCGCTATAATAAATATCCCCCAAAAATATATAAAAAAACATTTTTTTTCCTCAGTTTAGGCCGATACGTTTTCTTCTACATATTTTTCGTAAAAAAAAATTGCAATAAGCGTTTATTGATTGGTTTGCGCAAAAGTTATAGCGTTTACAAAATAGGGGGTAGTTTTATGTCATTTTTATTATATTTTTTTTACTAGTAATGGCGGCGATCAGCGATTTTTTTTTTTCGGTACTGCGACATTATGGCGGACACTTCGGACACTTTTGACACATTTTTGGGACCATTGGCATTTTTATAGCGATCAGTGCTATAAAAATGCATTGGATTACTATAAAAATGCCACTGGCAGTGAAGGGGTTAACACTAGGGGGCGGGGAAGGGGTTAAGTATGCCTGGGTGTGTTCTTACTGTGGGGGGGGGGGTGGCCTCACTAGGGGAAACACTGATCCTCGGTTCATACATTGTATGAACCGAAGATCAGCATTTCCCCTGCTGACAGGACCGGGAGCTGTGTGTTTACACACACAGCTCCCGGTCCCCGCTCTGTACCGAGCGATCGCGTGTGCCCGGCGGCGATCGCGCCCGCCAGGCACACGCACGGGAGTCGGGGGCGAGCGGGGGGGCGCGCGCGCGCCCCTAGTGGCGGCTGGGAGAGAGGACGTCATATTACATGCTCTCGCCCAGCAGAGCCACCTTGTGGACGTATTTCGACGGTGCGGCGACGGCAAGTGGTTAACATTGGCTACGCCTCATATAGCAGGGGTAACTTTACGCCGGAAAAAGCCTTACGTAAATTACGTAAAAAAATGCGCCGGGCAGACGTAGGTTTCTGAATCGGCATATCTACCTAATTTGCATATTCTATGCATAAATCTCCGGAAGTGCCACCTGGCGGCCAGCGTAAATATGCAACTAAGATACGACGGCGTAAGAGACTTACGTCAGTCGTATCTTAGCCAAATTTCGGCGTATCTTGCTTTCTAAATACAGAAAGAAGATACGCCGGCGCATGCTAGAATTTACGCGGCGTATCAATAGATACGCCAACGTAAATTGTTTCTGAATCCGGGCCTTGGTGTAAATCATTTTGCAAAAATGCAGAAAGTCTTTAAAAACGGACAATGATATTTCCAGAATACGTTTCACAATCGTCGGTGAACAATATCTGCCATGAAAAGAAAAACAGGCCATTGCTCCATTTATAAAGAGGTCCCTTAATCCTTCCCCAATGGCAGTTTACCTAAATAGAAGATCACGCATTAAATGTTCTTTAATTCCATTACTACTGAAATCTTCTTTACGTGCATACAGAGTTCAATAGCAGTTAAATATGTCAATGATGTGGCCCTGGGCTCCTCTTTTTCTTCTAAACATCCTCATTAGTCTAGTACAGTTTTGTCTGGACTGGCCATGACTTTAGAAAAGAGAAATATCTTTACTAATTCAGTCCTGTGACTTTATTATGCAGAATTCTGTACAGAAAAAAAGAGCCCCTGACTACATGTATCTGTCAAGGTGTTGTGTTCCTTGTTAAATGTTACGTTTACCCCTAAGGGAACTCCTGACAGGTTCATCAGGTACTCCTGACTTCCAAATGAAACCCGGTATAATACTTTAAATGTAACTAAATAATAAATGCAATACATAATGTACAAAATAAATTGAGAAGCATTGTTTTTCAGAATGTAAAAAACTAAAAAAGAGGCCTGCTCAGAAACCTTTAAAGGGATTTGTTTTTATTTTCTAAATAGGTTCCTTTAACCACTTGCTTACTGGGCACATAAACCCCCTTCGTGCCCAGGCGAAATTTCAGCTTCCGGCACTGCGCCGCTTTAACTGACATTTGCGCGGTCGTGCGACGTGGCTCCCAAACAAAATTGACGTCCTTTTTTTCCCACAAATAGAGCTTTCTTTTGGTGGTATTTGATCACCTCTGTGGTTTTTATTTTTTTCTCTATAAACAAAAAATGCGACAATTTTGAAAAAAAAAAACACTATTTTTTACTTTTTGCTATAATAAATATCCCAATTTTTTTTTAAAAAACATTTTTTTTCTCAGTTTAGGCTGATACGTATTCTTCTACGTATTTAAAAAAAAAAATAAGCGACTGGTTTGCGCAAAAGTTATAGCGCCTACAAAATATGGGACAGAATTTTTTTTATATTTTTTTTTACTAGTAATGGCGGCGATCTGTGATTTTTATTGGGACTGCGACATTACGGCAGACATATCGGACACTTTTGACACATTTTTGGGACCATTCACATTTATACAGCGAACACTGCTATAAAAATGCATTGATTACTGTATAAATGTGACTGGCTGTGAAGGGGTTAACACTAGGGGGGCGAGGAAGGGGTTAAATGTGTAAACTGGGAGTGTTTCTAACTGTATGTGGGGGGGACTGACTGGGGGAGGTGACCGATGCTGTGTCCCTATGTACATAGGGACACAACATCGGTCTCCTCTCCCTGACAGGACGTGGATCTGTGTGTTTACACACACAAATCCACGTCCTTGTCTGTGTATCCGCTGAACGCGGGTGCCTGGCGGACATCGCGGCCGCCAGGCACGCGCATCGGCACTTCAGTGATTCCGCGGGGGCGCGCGCCGGTGGCGGCGCTTCTGCACCCCCCAGTGGCCGGAGGAGCGGAGGACGTCCGTAGACATCCTCCCAGCAATTGAGAGTCACCTTGTGGCTGTCTTTTGACAATTGCCTGGACGTAAAGTGGTTAGGCTAGTGCATTGTTGGTTCACTTACCTTTTCCTTTGATTTCCCTTTTTTTTTTTTCTTTGTCTGAATTTCTTACTTCCTGTTTCTCCTCAGTAAGCTTGCCCCCATCATCCATGGGGGTTAGTCTGCCAGAACAGCTTTCTAAGGAGGAACAGGAAGTGAGAAATTCAGACAAAGAAATAAAAACATTTAGAAGGTGTAGCGCTACCCCCGAAGGAGCCGCTGATTTGTTTTTGGGATCGGCATATTGAGTTACCCTAATGTGGCGTATGAGTGCAGGTGGATAACAAAGCAGTGAGCGAATGTCCAGACAGTGAATAAAGAGTTTTCCAATGCTTTATTCCAGGCCAAACATGGCCAACATCAACATTTAGTGGGAAGAGCAGGTTGATGAAGAACCTTGCAGTGTCAGGCCCGGATATTAATTGAGCAGTGCTCGCTCAATATAGTACCAAACTGTTATTCGTCGCCACTCTAGTTGGAGTGGGTAAAGTGCACCCGGACAGACCCCTCTCACAAGCCTGGCAGCCAAAGTGTCACTTAGGCTTTTCTGGGAGGAACAGATCTCTCTCACAGACCCGGCTCTAGAGCCTCTGCCACAGGCCAATTACTTTTAGGTGAGCTAGATGGATAGATTGAGCGAATCCTCCCACTAGGTTTGTAGCATAGGTCACCGGATGACAGCAGCACATACCTGTCACCATTCCGGTCACCAGATCCCTGATTGGCTCGCTCAAGCCCTGTTGGACAACCTGGCTCCGGGTTCCCCTCAAGCCGACTCCCCAATCGAACGGCACCCAGTCTGGGATCCTTTCAATAGAACCGTGAATCCAGTAAGTCAGCCTCCGGATGAGGGTTTGTGTAGACTGCAATTTCATACCTCCCAACCGTCCCGGATTTCATGGGAATGTTCCGCGATTCGCGTTAAATCCTGCGGTCCCGCGAGCAGTGCTATTGTCCTGCGATTTCGCGCCCCCCTGCGATTACCGCGAGGCGCGGTAAATCCCGCGATTCACGATAAATCCCGAGGTCCCTCGTTTGGCGAAAACCCCCCCCGTTCAACAACTCCGATCCACAGAAAAAATCCCCCCCGCTCAACAACTCCTATCCACGTAATCCCCCCCCGCTCAACAACTTTGATCTGCTGACCCCCCCTGCTCAACAACTCTGATCCGTGGCCCCCCCGCTCAAAAACTTTGATCCGCGGAACCCCCCCGCTCAACAACTTTGACCTGCGCACCCCCCCGCTCAACAACTCTGATCCGTGGACCCCCCCCCCGCTCAACATCTTTGATCAGTGGACCCCTCCCGCTCAACAACTCTGATCCACGGAATTCCCCCCCCCTGCTCAACAACTTTGATCCGCGAACCCCCCGCTCAACAACTTCGTTTGGGGGGGTATGCTCATTTGTCCCTCATTCTGAAGTTGAAAAGTTGGGAGGTATGCAATTTTGACCTAGTGGGCCTCGCTGGCGGGGTCCATGGATGCGCGCACCCTGAAGGTGGATGCCGCACCTGGAACTGGGACCCCGCAAAAACTTGGTTAGCACATGACACCTGTCACAGATATACCCCTCCCCAGCATGCCTTGCGAGGGAGAAACTTCTCTGATTGGCTGCTGGGGAAAGTTGCTCTGCCAGAACCCCTGTGGCGCCAACTGCCGGCCATGGATGGTATTGCATCACTGGAGCACAGACTGACCCAGTGGACGTTTCTGGAGTGACAGAAGTCCCAATTTTAACAAATTCAGAATGTGAGCAAAGTAACTCTCCCATTCCCCACTAACTTTGTGTAGTGCCCATACTGAAAGTAAGGGGGCGCTACAGAAGGGAAATCAAAGGAAAGGGTTAGTGAACCAACAATGCACTAGCTTAAAGGAACCTATTTAGAAAATAAAAAACAAACCTTTACAACCCCTTTAAGGAGTGGGTAAGGTAGGGGTTGAAGCTCCGTCGAGGATCTACATTCGGTGAAAGCTGCTGCTAAAACCTTTATATACTGTATAGTGCTGGCAAACAGCTAAATACACACCTAAAAATCTCTAAACCTGATTTGAAAAGCAACCACTGCGGATTGCTTTTCAGAGTTTGACATTCATATGAAAAAATGTATTTGCTGAGGGAAGCGAATAGGGAAGGGTCCTGATCCACATACCTCTTCAATCCAATACCTTCAGTGATAGGAGCCATAACTGGTGATTTCTGTTCTGCAATGTACTCATGTAATCACTAAAGTTCCCAGGAAGCCTTTGCATTATCCCCACTGAATACATCAATGCACCACAGAAATCATTTGCCTTGGGGGGGAAGGAAATGAGAACTCGCCGGCATAGAAATATCAATACAGCAGCCCTAGTTGCAGTATACATATGTATGCCTCCAGTTATTCTTGTTGATTGTTACTTTAGTCTTGCTAAAATTTGATACTACATCATTTAGCAACTGGTATTTTGCTGCTTGCATGGTGCTAAAGAAGATTTCTGGGCTAAAACTATTTAACATTAAATCTGCTCCCACCCCCTTTCTAATATCTATACTAGTAACTACCCTGTAGAACCGGGGTCTCCAAATTTTATAAACAAAGGGCCAGGGAAAAACAATGCCCTATCTTTGGTGTCAGTGGGAGGAATTGTGCCCAATCATTGGTGTCATTGGGCCCAATTGTTGATGTCATTGGGAGGAATTGTGCTCCATCATTGGTGTCATTGGGAGGAATTGTGCTCCATCATTGGTGTCATTGGGAGTTATTGTGCCCCATCATTGGTGTCATTGGGAGTTATTGTGCCCCATCATTGGTGAAATTGGGTTTAAATGTGCACCATTATTGGTGTCATTGGGCCCAATTGTTGATGTCATTGGGAGGAATTGTGCCCCATCATTGGTGTCATTGCCCCCAATTGTTGTTGTCATTGGGAGGAATTGTGCCAAATTATTGATGTCATTGGGAGGAATTGTGCCCCATCATTGGTGTCATTGGGTTGAAATGTGCCCCATCATTGGTGTCATTGGGCCCAATTGTTAATGTCATTGGGAGGAATTGTGCCCCCTTCACTGGTATCAGTGGGGAAGAATTTAGCCCCATTGTTGGCATTGGTGGATGAAATAGTGCCCCAAGGGCACTCTGATATGTTGACAGTATCCCCAAATATGGCCTTCAAAGTCAACCCAATTCTTAAAGCAGACCTTGAACTCAGGGATGTTTATTTAGTGTGGACCCCTCCCGTATACTAAGGCACTTAGGCAAGGGTGATGTCACTATCCTTCTGGAGAGATCTCAAAAAATGCTGAGTAGACCATATCTTGCAAAAAGAACCTATGTCCCATGGATGCAAGCAAGTGATTGGTAAGTATATTAACCACTTAAGGTCCAGCCACTGCAGTTGTACTGCGGCAGGTTGGCTCTCCTAGGTGAATCAGTAATTGTAAGCTGCTTTAAGACCTCTAGGGGGTGTGCACGTGGCACAACGCTGGAGTCGATGTGCATGGCCGGCGCCCGCGATGTCTGCTGGCCACTGGCGATTGCTCGTCAGAGAGACAGATCCCCATTCTGTCAGGGGAGGAGTGACAGATCTGCTGTTCCTAGTGATAGCGATCTGTCTCCTCCTTTAAGTCACTACCCTCCCTCCACAGTTAGAAACACCTCCCTGGGCAAATCTTAACCCCTTGATCGCTCCCTACTGTTAACCCCTTTCCTGCCAGTGTAATTTATACAGTAATCAGTGGCAATTTATAATAATAAAAATGCCATAAACCAATCCCCTATTTTGTAGACACTATAACCTTTGCGCAAACCAATCAATATACACTTATTTTTTACAAAAAAATGTGTAGAAGAGTACATATCGGCCTAAACTAATGAAGAATTTGTATTTTTTTTTTTTTGGGGGCATATGCTAAACAGACCCCTGATGTCTCATATTTGAGACAGAGAAAGGGACAGAGATATCCAAGTCCCTTTCTCTGCCGCCTTAGCTACACTGGACAGTGAATAAATGGGAAGCACTCTGAGGCTCAATTTACTATGCTTCAGTGATGAATGGACACAGTGAATTATTGGTGCCAATTGCTCACTGTGTTCATTCAGGAAAGGAAGGTAGTAAATAGGACATATTTACTGTACAACATCCCTCTCCACCTGGAAACATTCTCCTGTGTGCCCTCAGCAGCTGCTGGTGGGAGAGGACAGGAGGGAAGCTGGCAATGCTACAGGGGAGGGGGGCACACAGGAAGGGGATTGGGGTCGCAGATGCCAATCTCCCTGCAATGCAGCCAGAGGAAGAACAAGGGGAGAAGCCAGCAAAGCTGCAGAGGGAGCCATAAGAGTTGGCAGTAAGGCAGAACAGCGTTTCTCATGCTCAACCCCCCCTTCTGCACTGATGGGGCCTGGGCCGGGTGGGCCCGGTACAAGAGAGCTGACTGTACTGCCTTATCAGGGGCCCTGTCCCTCTCACTTAAGCCGAGTACACACAACAACAGTTTTTTTTCCGTAAAACCCCCTGAGTTGCACAAAAAAAAACTGACAGCTCTGGTCAGGAGCCGCTGGACTAACCTTGCATGTTTAGTACAAAAAAATTGTATGCACACAATCAATTGCTGGCAAGACAGAACGAACACCTGTACTTCCAGGGTCCCGACTCCCGTGAGGCGCAATGGCATCAGCGTGTAGCTCTGCCCGACATGTTTCGTCACACTTGACATCTTCCTGGGGCAGGAATGTGATAAATGTGGTGTGGCACTGAAAATTCTGCATCCAGTCACTTGGTGGTGGAATATACACTTATTCTTGAACTTGTTTCCTTTCAAATCTAAGGGCTCATGTATTATTAATGATTTCATTATCTGTTTTTTGCACATTGCACTTTATGATGTTTCACCTGTTTAGTGTGTCATAGCATTATAATGAGTGTTTACATTCACAGACTAGTGTGATTTATTTTGTTTATGTATGTTACCTGGTTTATATCACTTGTATTTATCGCTGCAGTCCTCAGTTTTCATTTCAAGTTTATACATATTTTTAGCGCTGTATATCACCTCTTTTTATTCATTGAGAACTACAAGCCAACAATTGATAAGGATGTCGGGTCTTGTAGTTCATTACGATACACAGAGCTGTGCGTCTGAATGATGCGGCTGTGTGGGCAGAGTGACAGTGACAGCTAGTACAGGGAACTGCTGCCACAGAGTGGGGGGTTGCACAACAAAAACATGATGGCTCTGGTCAGATGCCGCTGGACTAACCTTGCATGGTTAGTACAAAAAATTCATATGCACACATACAATCAATTGCTGGCAAAGACAGAACAAACACCCGCACTTCCGGGGTCCAGTGGGGCGCGATGGCGTCAGCGTGTAGCACCGCCCAACATGTTTTGTCATGCGTGACATCTTCCTGGGGCAGGAAGACCAGGAAGACGTCACGTGTGATGAAACATGTCAGGCGGTGGTGCTACGCAATGACGCCATCCCACCCCACGTGACCCTGGAAGTTCGGGTGTTTGTTCTGTCTTTGCCGGCAATTTTTTTTATGTGCGCATACAAATTTTTTACATTGTAAGTAGCCATTTGGCTTTTCTTTTTCAATAAATCCTATCTTAATGGTAATATACTATTGGAGCTTCTTTTCTTGTATGAATATCTTTTACCCATGGATAATTAGGAGGTCCTGCTGCGAGGAGTGACTACTGTGAAGAATTCATCTGCCACCATTTTGCCCTTGGAGGCTATATTCATTACCCTGCAGAGGTTATTCTGCTTGCCTTTTTGATCATCCTAGTGATAGGTGGTCCTGAGCATCTGATAATAGTCCCTAACTACTGTATTTCGTGTGCCACTGAAAATCCTGCATCTAGTCACTTGGTGGTGGAATATACACTTATTCCTGGACTTTTTTTCTTTTTAATCTAAGGACTCATGTATTATTAATGATTTCATTATCTGTTTTTTGCACATTGCACGTTATGATGTTTCACCTGTTTAGTGTGTCAATGCATTATAAGGAGTGTTTACATTCACAGACTAGTGTGATTTATTTTGTTTATGTACTGTATGTTACCTGGTTTATATCACTTGTATTTATCGCTGCAGTCCTCAGTTTTCATTTCAAGTTTATATATATTTTTAGTGTGGTATACCACCCCTTTTTATTCATTGAGAGCTACAAGCCGACAACCGATAAAGATGTCAGGGCTTGTAGTTCATTAAGACACACAGAGCTGTGCGTCTGAATGATGCGGCTGTGTGGGCGGAGTGACAGTGACAGCTAGTACAGGGAACTTCTGCCTGTACTGCTGCCACAAAGTGGGGGGCAGCGGGCAGAGGCTATAGCATTGGGAACATGTTACATCTTCCACCCTAGAATCCGGTGGAACCTGTAACATGTTCCCAAAGGTGAACTCATCCTTTAAACTCATGACCCACCAAACATTAAAACTTAGACCAGATAAGGTCCTAATGAGCATAGGGCAGTGGTGCTCAGAATCGCACAATATTTAAAACCCTATTTCAGGCATTGTTATTTATTTTAATAAAATAGACCACTTAAAAGTTTTTAAAAGTAAAAAAGCAGCTCATGATACAATATTCACCTTCAGTCCAGAGGTGTCATCATATTACTTTTTTTTGACCCAAGATGTCCTCCGAGATGCATTTTACACAGCCTAGGTTCACACATATGCGATGCGGGAATCAACGTGATTCCAGCACCGGTTTCCGCAACACATCTCTTCTGCAGGCAGTTCCCTCACAATGCCCTCTGCGAACCGCTGCAGGTGTCAATACATTGTTAATGACACCCCCAGATTGGTTGACAGATCGCACTGCGAACTTGCACAGAAATCAGATTGCATGGGTGAGAACACCCATGCGATCCAATTCCTCTGCAGCGGAAAAAAAGTCCCTGTACTATTTTCCTGCAAATCTAGTGCGAGTTTAGCCATAAAACTGTATGGCTAAACTCGCATTGTACAGACATCGCATGCAACCGGCACCGCTGTGCGGGTGCGAATCACGTGCGATGTCTAGGTTTGCACAAGTGGGAACCCAGGCTAAGTTGCTTTCACGCTAAAAAAAGCGCATGAAAACTATCTCCCATTAATATCAATGGATGCTTTCACACTGGGGTGGTGCACTGGCAGGGCGGTGAAAAAAGTCCTGCAAGCAGAATCTATGGAGTGCTTAAAAAAGCACCCCTTTAAACTGCCCATGTCCATTGAAATGAATGGAAAGCGCTTCAAAAGCACCTGAAAAGTGCACGAAAAGTGATTTAAAAGCACTGCAAAATGGTTCTTTTGAGTCACGTGACTGCAAAAAAAAGCGTACCGCTAACACTGCAAAAGCGCCACAAAATGCCCTATATTTTATAGCCAGTTATCGGGCGCCTCAGTGTGAAAGGGGTTTTTGTCTTCTGAATGTCACTCAGCATCTTTAAACTTATTAGACTAAGGAAATACTGTCTAAGCAGGGTGTCATGGGTGCACTCAGTACAAACAAATACCGTATTTATCGGCGTATACCGCGCACTTTTTTCCCCTTAAAATAAGGGAAAAATTGTGGGTGCACGATATACGTCGATACCCGCTTCCCGCGCTCAGTTTGAATGCCTGCGCCGACATATACCGAGATAAAAACTAGTTCTGAGGGTTTGGATGAATTAAAAGACGAGGAGGAATTTGTCAAACAAAATGAACAGCTTAAGAAAGACATTGAAAAAGTACAGTTAAACCTAAAAATAACCAAACAGGGCAAATTCAAACGTGACCTAATTGATTTTGAGAAAGGGGAAATCTTTGACCTCACGACTCGTCGTGGCCGAAACAAATCGACAACGCGAGTCGGGCGATCACAATCAAGATCCCGTCGACGTAAACCACCGAGTGACATTGAGGACGACCAGACTAAAACGGTTATTTTTTTAGACGAGCAGGGGGAAGTGAGGGACGACGACCCAATCCAACCTCCAAAACAGAAGTCAAACGTCAAACAACTAAAATCATGCCAGACCACACAGGAACGAACATATACCAGGAGCCAGAAAAAATAGTTGTTAAAAATATCTGTCCATTTCAAGGTGAAGAACCAAATTTGGGCCTTGATGACCTGAAGGTCATCAACTTATCAGACTTCACCTTGACAATGGACCACCAAACTCTCTTACAAAAGGGCATGTCCTTTTCACCGGTAACTAATATGGATGAGTTCACTGTGTTCAAAGACATTTCCCTGTTCCTCCGCAAGGTATACTACCGATCACTATTCTCGAATGAAGGTGTCGGTGAAATTAACCAACATCAAGTTGAAAGCGAGGACCAGGCAATTCTGGACATTCTGAACTCCCTATTGGAAGAAAACATGACTTTGGATGAGGAACCCTCAACCTGTATTAGACGGGTAAACCTCAAGATAAAATCGCTCAAAATGCCACCCCTATCTAAAAATAGATGGCTTAAAACATTTCTAGACATGGTACAAATCGATCTGGAAAAGATCGATTGGTCCAAAAAAATTACTGATAACTTAACAGTAGGTGAGAGGAAAGCCCTGAAAGAATTACAGAATGACAATAACATTGTCATTAAAAATAGTGATAAAGGTGGGAATGTTGTACTGTTGACTCCAAACCAATATGAAAGTGAGGCCAAACGTTTACTGAGCGACACTTCCACCTATATGAAAATGGATCATAATCCATTAAATATCGTGGTTACAGAATTAAACTACAAACTAAGTCTGGCCAAAGAGGAGGGTCTCCTAACCATCAAAGAACATGACCATTTACGGGTCAACGAGTACAACATCCCCACCTTTTACATTATACCAAAGGTCCATAAAAATCTGGACAAACCACCGGGCAGACCGATTGTGTCGGCCTGCCAGGGACCCCTGGAACGCATGGGACGATACTTGGACCTTATGCTAAAGGAGATGGTGACCGATCTAAAGTCCTTTGTACAAGATACACAACATGTACTGGCGAAATTGGACGCACTTGGTACCTGCCAGCAACCTGAGGGTTGTCTACTGGTAGGTATAGATGTAGAGTCATTATATACCTCGATACCCCATGACACTGGCATTCGGGCAGTTGGGACCTTCTTGGACAATACCAATCCCCTCTCAGGACCACAAAACGAGTTCATTATTGATCTATTGGAGTTTGCTTTAATGAACAACTATTTCCAATTTACGGGAAACTTCTACCGACAAATAAGAGGCACCTCGATGGGTGCGGCCTGGGCACCGGCCTATGCCTGCCTACACCTAGGCCTCTGGGAAGAAGAAGATGTTTACACCTCGTCTATGTACAGCCACCATGTACTTACCTGGTGGCGGTACATAGACGATGTCTTAATGATATGGAAAGGTGACACCGAATCATTGCATCAATTTATGACCGAGCTCAATCGGAATGGACGTAACATCCATTTAACTTATACAGTTGATCCAGAACATCTATCCTTTCTTGATTTACTAATTACCCTCAAAGAGGGTAAACTGAGTACCTGTACCTTTCGTAAAAATACCGCGGCCAACACCCTCCTATATGCCACCAGCCACCATCCACACTGGCTCAAAAACGGTATTCCGGTCGGCCAATTTATGCGCATAAAACGCAACTGTTCCAACATCTCTGATTACCGTCGCGAAAGTCACGACCTGTATACGCGATTCCGCGAACGGGGTTATTCGCATGGTCAAATTAAAAAAGCCAGAAAACGCGCGGCCATCAGAGATCGCGTGGACCTGTTGACCAAAAAGAGATCATTGGACCAACAAGGCATGAACTCAAATGAGCCCATTAGAATAATAACTCCATTTGGCTCACAGTGGAACTCGGTTCGAACTACCCTGGAGAAACACTGGGGCATCCTAACCAATGCTCCAGGCCTTTCCAAAATAGTCAGTGCTGTACCCAAACTGGTGGCACGACGTGCCCATAGTCTTGGTGACATGCTAATTAAATCGGAATTTGTGAAAGAACCCAACGCCACGTGGCTGTCCAACTATCCAAGATCTTTGGGCATGTTCCCCTGCAATAAATGTCAGATATGCCCCTATGTCGATCGTACATCCTCCTTTCAGGATGCCCACGGACAATGTGATTTTGAGATCAGGGACCTGATAAATTGTTCGACAACCAGAGTGATTTATTTAATCACCTGTCCCTGTCCCAAAATATACGTGGGAAAAACGAAACGTGCCCTGAAAGTTAGGATAGGTGAGCACTTACGTGAAATTAACGACAAACAAAAAACCCCTGAAAAACCACTCGCCAAGCATTTTGCTGAACATCACAATAGATGCTCCAAGGGCATGACTGTGAAGGGAATTTATGCCCTTAAATTACCCGGCAGAAGAGGTGACTTTGACCGTATCCTCCAACAAAAAGAGAAGTGGTGGGTATATCGTCTCAAATCACTCGTCCCTGTAGGCTTGAACACTGAATTAAATTTACAAGTCTTTCTAAACCCATAGGAAAACCTTGATCATGTTCTTACTTACTCCATGAGATATAAACTGTGATGCACCCTGTGACATCTTGCACACTATTAAAGTTCACTCTGGCTATCTCCACCTCTTATACTTATAACTCCTTTGATATATGATTGTTAAATGCCCAAAACAAACACCTCACATTATCTCAAGTGAAGTTTTGATGACTGTCAGTTTAACTATATAGTCCAAACTGTACCTAAATTTATGACTTCTATCCAAATGTATAATTGCTCCCAATCACTCTTAGAAATCAGTGATTTCAACTGCCATAGATTTAGATGAAGCGATTTAGATATCGAATGTTACATGATGAAACCATTACCATAATTTCGGGTAGGACATAAATAATCCTGACAATGATCGTTATTTGTTCAGCCGATAAATATCTGTTTTTCCCTCCCCCTCCCTTTTCCTCACCTCCTTCTCTGCCGTGCACTCCCTTTCCTTCCCCCACTGTGTTCCTACTTCTAAAATTGAACATTGTTCCTCAAAATGAGCCATACCAAATGAAGAAAGAAAAACGAGCATGTAAATAAATTAATTCTTTTGGGAAATTCAAAGTAATCTATTTTCGCTTAATCCTCATGATCACCGTAGCGTTGGGCATCCCATGCAGTGGATCAACGTTAGCACGCACTGCTTTGGTGTCAGTATCAGCTGTGGACTGTGTATAAAAACATCCAGCAGCTGACATCCCACTACGTCCAGGAAGAAGCTACGCCATTGGCTACGGCGAAACGCGTCGACGTCATCACCAGACGCTGCCCATGTGACCTGTCCATGTGACCTAATTCAAATCAGGAAGAAACACGGAGGAACGCGAGACGGAGACGGCGATTGAGGCGCTACACCGGGCTATTCAGCCCATGCTCCGGATACGGAGTAACTTAACTCCTGTCTCAACCGAGTTATCTGTACTCTCGGATACATCACTTGTGACAACCAACCAGAGGTTTGCAAATAATGGACTCATCATCACCCTGATCATTTCATAGAATGAATGAAGCTCAACAAAGGTCTGTAACCAACTTTCATTTTGAACGTTACTACTTGGAGCCACTTGGATGACTACACTCTCCGATTTTTCATTAACATCTAATTTGCTATTGTCAGATCCAATTGGGGATCTAGCTGCTTCAATTTGAAAAGCAACATAAATCATATAACTTTTGGTTATTGAGTCATACCAACCATTCTATCTTGACACACAGCAGTACTGTCATGGCTCCGCCTACCTAGGGTAAATATATTCGAAATTGGTGGTGCGAGACTTACATACACCCCCATTACTCATACTATCTTAATCAACATATCTGTGCATTTTCAGATATTGAATGCTCTCTTCATTGATTGCTTATTATGCACTGCATCAATGTCATTCAAATCATTGAATACTTACCCTGATTGCCAAGGCCATATAGTGCATACCTTTATTGCAGACCAAGTGAATTATCATTCATCCGAATGACCATTGATTACTTACCATCCAATATAGACTGAGAATTTTGAGATAAGGTGCACCTTTGCACCCTTCACGTGAGGACGCAACTCCGGCGAATTTATTTATAGTCCATTACCTAATTCCTCAGTCTAGTGATACCTGTTGCAACATCATCGCCTCAATCCCCATACTCCCCCCTCCCCGTCTCTCTCGCACACCTCCCTCTCCCTTCCCCCAATCCTTAGGGATCAGTCATTGGTCAGTACACTATTAGGGCCACAATTGGCAGTCCTATGTCAATCTATTATTGAACATTATATATCCTACTACCTAACATAACCGTTCATAGTGACTAAAACCAATGACTGACCCCGACAGAGTCCGGACAGCGTCCTGTGTCAATGTTTGTCTATTGTATGTCCCGTATGTTGTGTGCTCATGATTCAATGTACCCAATACTATGCTTTTTTAATTGTGTTGTGGAATTCAATGTGATCCAACTGATTACATTTTTATCAGAATAAACTCTTTGATATTATCTCCTGAGTTTATTATTGTTAGGATCGGGATCATTTTAGTGCAGCCTACAGTAACTCCTTTTCTTTTCTAATGACCTTATCTAAGATCAATTTTCATCTTCCCTTACCCCTGATCTTTGTTATCTGCTAATTTTGATATATGCCATGGTTACGGCCCCACTTCCATCATTGATGAGAGATCCCACACATACCCATCAACTAACTAATCAGACTTGCCTTTCTCCCTATCCCTTCCCCCTCCCTTCCCCCTAAATGCCTATATACCGAGTGCAGCACACTCGGCTACATTCGGCCAGGCTCGGCTTCGCTCGTGCTCGCGCATAAATGTCACAGAGCATGAGCACGAGCGAAGCAGAGCCTGACCGAATGTAGCCGAGTGTACTGCACTCGGTATATGTCGGTGCAGGCATTCAAACTGAGCGTGGGAAACGGCGATTTGACAGGGAGACAGTGCGGGAGAAGCCTGGAGGACACCACCGAAGCCGCAGACGGATGCCGGACCCAACGAGGCCGCCGATGGACGCCGCGCAAGACACCAAAACTGTAAGTACTAAAACATTTTTTTACAGGAATTGTGGGTCCACATTAGGGGTGCGCGCTATACGCCGGAGCACGCAATACCCCGATAAATACGGTAGTCAATGCCCCCACCTATAACTGGCTTTCGCAGCAAGAAGCACATGGAAGGGCGACGCATTTCAAACAAAAACTAAAAAAAATCCCAGCTCAACTTACCAACCAGCCTAAAACCAACCAAATTTTCCTGTCTAACAGTATGCATTAAAAACAGGGGTTTCCTTCAATTCATGCGTAAGCTGCAGAGCCACTTCAAGGTACCCCAGTATTATCTGCAGTCCTAACTCTATAAATTTGTGAGAGCCTCCATAGTAGAAGCACATGCATATTAATGGATAGATAAAGGGCAGGTAAGCCTGAAGGGAGCCCACCCTCCCTTAAAGGCACAGGGGCACACTGTGGGGACACCCAGCATATAAAGCCATGACAGCAATGGGGGGTTGGGGGGGTGGGGTGGAAGTAAATGGCCAGCATTAGATTTTAAATGTTTATCTCTAATATAAAATAATCTGTGTTTGCAGGTCAGGATTATGATTTTGCAAACTTTTTATTTGGTTAGTTGACCTGACAGCAAAGCTCAAGCAAACGACCATCAATTCCTAACTAGCTGACGCAAGGCTCCAACTCGCATAGGGAAAAACGCGTGTTAACTTTGCTCAGTGAAAGACTTACACTGTAAATATTTCATGTCAAACTTCATGAAAAATTTACGGATTAAAAGTATTTTCCTTCATTTTCCTTTGTGTAATTAGGCATCGGAATAACAAGGGACCAACTGGGAACCAGCATTCTCTAGGAAATTTTAAGTGGCTTCCTAATACTGTAATCGCTGAACAGAATTGATGTAGATGTGAGCCACATCTAATATTTAGAAATAACCCTTGAACGTTCTTAAAATGAATTGTGAAATGCATCCTTTTTATATATTTTTCTAAAATGTGTTTTCTCAAATGTATTTTTTTTAAAGCTAAAACTATGCTCTTTTCTATGTTTTTATGGATGTGCATCAGCTTAAAGTGATATGTACTGTATAGTTTTTGTAGCCAACCCCCTAGCCTCTCCAGGCCTTAAAGGTGACCTCCAGAGTCAGGGACAGCTGACATCCCTCTGTGTAGAGTGGGTTACAAGGCATTGTGGGTGCAATGCAAGGTAGATTAATGGGCTCTAGACACTTCTTGAATGCAAAGAGATTTATTGTCTCTTAAACAGAACTGTGGTAGAGAGGGTTAAGGCCAGGACATCCTTTAGTAGCTGTGTAGCGCTACCCCCGAAGTAGCTGCTGGTTTAGATTTTGGGTTTGCACATTACCTCTAAGGCCCCCCACACACGGTCGGTTTGGTCCGATGAGAATGAACCGAAATTCATTTTCATCGGACCAAACCGACCGTGTGTATAGGCTATCGGTCTGGTTTCCTTCGGTCCAAAATTTCTAAACATGCTTCAAAACCGAACCGATGGACCGCTGCCCCATCGGACCAAACCGATGGTTAGTACAGAAAAGCATTGGTTTAAAACCCACGCATGCTCAGAATCAAGTCGACACATGCTTGGAAGCATTAAACTTCGTTTTATTCAGCACGTCATGTGTTTGATGTCGCCGCGTTCTGACCCGATCGGATTTTGGACTGATGGTGTGTACACATATCAGGCCGTACGGCCACTTCAGAGGTGAATCGATGAAAACGGTCCGACGGGCCAGTCTCATTGGTTTGGTCCGACCGTGTGTACGGGGCCTAAGTTCATTGTCTAGGGAGAGATGTCTGTAGTAATTGGAATGTCCACACAAGATGTAAAACCTTCAACTGTAGGCTTTATTTTTGCTGCATAAACTTGTGAAGGAAGTAGAGAGTATAGAGAGAGAGGGGGAAGGTTCAGGTACGTGGCACAGAATGCACAATAGTATTCAGCGTTTCAATCTTCACCACTCAATCCTGAGTTGGTATTGCCCTCTCACATGGCCTAGCAGCCGGGATGATGCAAGGACAGCACAGGAACAGTCTCTGCCACAGACCGTTTAAGTACACAAAATGAATTTTCAGGAATCCTCTGCCACAGGATTTAAAGTCCCGAACTTCTTGCCTTACAACCAAAGAGCCTTTAAGCCAACCTGGTGGGCTGTAAGGTATTGTAGGTTAACGGTGCATACTTCAAGAAGTTACCAGGCCTCTCCCAAAGTACCAGCCTTCTGCTCGGTCCATTCCGGGACAGGTCCTCCCCTGGCTTCCTTCATTGAGTGGCTTCCTCCCACAGGACAGACAGCACAGGATCACCTCCAACGCATAGGCCCCAGCCATGATAACTGGGCCTACTTTACAGGAACACAGCCTCAGACCAGCGTGGTCCCAAGACCGGAATCACACACACCCACCTCGCGCTAGGAGGGCCACGATGCGAAGGACCCCGAAAGACGGCGTATACTCCTTGTACTGCTGCCAAGGAGGGACACCCAATACACCATGGTACACCTGCGTTCCAACATGGGCCTGAAGTGGTAACGCCACCTATAGGCAACATGGGATAATACTACCAGGCAGTACCACAGCCAGAACAGAGGCAAATTTGTATACAATTCAATAGGTCTAGGCCCAACTATTGGCCCAGACATCCCCTAAATTTGAAATAACGCCCCCATTTTTGGGAGCAGGGCCCTACAGTTGCAATGTTAATCGGCAGACTCTGATGCCGCGTACACACGATCATGAAAAAAATGCTCTAGCAAAGCGTGGTGACGTACAACACGTACAACGGCACTATAAAGGGGATGTTCCCTTTGGGCTGCTTTAGCAGATTTCGTGTTAGTAAAAGATGATTCGCGCTTTTCTGTCTATTACAGCGTGATGAATGTGCTTACTCCATTACGAACGGTAGTTTTACCAGAACGAGCGCTCACGTCTCATAACTTGCTTCGGAGCATGTGCGGATTTTTCACGTCGTTAAAGCCCACACATGACCATTTTTTACAACCTGAAAAACGACAATGTTAAAAACTTTGTTAAAAAATAGAGCATGTTCAAATTTTTTTTTGCTCGTTTTTCAGAACCCGAAAAATGCTCTGGAGCCCACACACGGTCGTTTTTAATGACATAAAAAAAAAACTTCATTTTTTTACAACCTGAAAAATGATCGTGTGTACGCGGCATTAGACTTCTACAGGTAGACAGCCATGCAGGGAAAGGCATCCAGCAAGACACCACATCTGCATGAGTAGGATCGATGGACGACTCCTTAACTTCCTCTACAATCTCCTCTTGTAGATCTTCACTCAACTGAGCTCCCAGTCTTTCTCACTAGACCTGCTGATCCACAGCCACTGGATCTCCTGAGCTCTTTCAATCTTCTCACTCAGTATCTTCCTCAAGCATCACCCCCGTGTCCCTGCTGGGTGCCTATCTTGGCACTCACAGATACTCCTCAAGCACTGCACAGATACTCCGCCTTATCGGAAATTCCGGTGAATTCTATCGGATTATAGATATAGAACGTGTTCTATTTTTTTCCGATAGAATTTCAATGTGATTTGGCCGGGCAAAAGCCTGATCCTGTGTACGCGGCATAAGTGAACTTCTCTCCTTTTTATCTGCTTTCAGTTGTGATTTTTATTTTGCCAACACCTGTTACTTGCCCCAGGTGAGTTTAAAGGGGCATCACATGCTTGAAACAATCGTATTTATCCACAATTTTAAAAGGGTGCCAAGAATTTTGACCAGCCCATTTTTGGAGTTTTGTGTGACATTATGTCCAATTTGCTTTTTTTCCTCCCTTTTTTTGTTTTGTTACAATACACACAAAGGGAATAAACATGTGTGTAGCAAAACATGTGTTACTGCAATACTTTTCTGTGAGAAATACTTGATTTCCTGGAAACATTTCTGGGGTGCCAACAATTTCGGCCATGACTGTATATAGTTGTATATAAAATGCACTTTTTATCTTTCAAAAAGTGTTTCCCAGTGCTAAACTTTTCATCCAATTTCTAAATTGCTGCATTTGTAAATTTTAACAGCCAAGGAATAGCAGTGGTAAAAAAAGCCTTTGTGGATTTAATTAACCTTTCTTTGTGAATTTCTCCTTTTAAGGGGGTGTGGCAGGAGGCGTGTCCTATGCCCACATACGTTTGCTAGTAGGTGTCCCTTATTCCCATCTCTAAATGTTGGGTGGTATACACACAATACTGCTCGGCAGGGGTCACCTCCACTGGCTGGGTCCCTGGCTTGGAGTGACTTTGGCTCAGTTTCAGGGGCAGATGAATAAACTGCAATAGTTACCTAATTGCTCAGCAGGCTTCCAATACACTGTGAGATTGGTCCCCCAAAGCCCCTTCTCTAAGGCTGGGTTCACAATATTGCCACATGCAGCTCACAGCAGGGGTCCGGCGTGTCCCTGTTTACTGTTTCAGGTCCGATTTTAGACAAAAATTTTGGACAAGCAGAGATATGTGAACCAGCTCTATAGAGAGCGGGTCACAATCTCTTACCATGCAAATTAGATGTGATGAAATCCGCATCCAATTCACATAGGTGTGAACCCAGTCTAAGGCACTTCAGCTGGTGGTTGCACCCTGATGTCATCAGGTACAAAGCAAAACCAGTACTACTGCATTGTACTCGAGTACAGAGAGAGCCCACCCACGACCTGAAGCAATGGATGGACAAAGTGAATACTGGAAGCCTGCCAGGGGAAGTTTAAAAGCAAGTATTACAGTTTATTGCTCTACCCCTCTAGATTTAACGAGCAGTTAACCCTTGTAGTGCAGGGGGAATCACACAGGGGGATCCCGCTAAAAGGGTATTCTTTTACAAAAACAAGTGTTCGGATTTTTTTCTTTTAGCTATGTATAATTAGTAATTTTATATGTACATGGAGCCAGATATATTTGCTTATCGCATACTCAGGCTCCACTTCTTGCTTTGTGTTGCTACACAATGGTTTAGTCCCCCGTTCACACTGAATCCGACTTCAAATCATGCAACTTCACTTGAAATCACACAATTTCAAAGCTCCATGTCAGCACGACTTCAGGTGCGACTTGGCTGACATCTGTGTGATCTGCACAGATGTCTATGCAAATCGCACCTGAAATCACCAAAAATAGTACAGGAACCTTTTTCAAAAATCAGTGCCCCACCGCAAAGTCAGCATCGCACCGATTTGAACAGTTCCATCGCTGACGATAGAGAGCAACTTGTTACGTGATTTGGACCTGTCAAACCGCATAACAAGTCGCATTGGTGTAAATGGGGGATTACTCTTCTCACAATGCAAGTCTGAGGCTTCTTCTTCTGGCAAAATCTGCTACTATCTTGTGGAAAACTGCAACTGGGAGTCCAGTGTGTGCATACAAACTGTTTGCGTCCATGGGTGATTGTCTGTTCCTAACTGCACTTATTCACTCAGTGGGGTTGATTTACTTAAAATGGAGGGTGCAAAATCTGGTGCGGCTGTGCATGATAACCAATCAGCTTCTCAACTTCAGCTTGTTTAGTTAAAAGGGTTGTAAAGGTTCATGTATTTTCACCTTAACGCATCCTATGCATTAAGGTGAAAAAACATTCGGCGATTGCAGACCCCAAAGCCCCCCTGGTTTACTTACCTTAGCCCTCGAAAGTTCAATGTCGAGAATGCGCTTGATGTCGGCCCGGTCTTCTCGGCTCTTCATTGGATAGATTGATAGCAGCGCAGCCATTGGCTCGCACTGCTGTCAATTAACTCCAATGTCGCGAGGGCTGGGGGCGGGGCTGAGTCCTGTAGTCGGCGACTATGGATACGGATACAGGACTCGGAAGTGCGCCAGCAAGGTAACCTTCTTGGGAGAGCGCTTCCTAGGGGGGTTAGCTGATGCGGGGAGGAGCCGAGACAGCTGCAGAGGGACCCCAGAAGATGTGGATCGCGGCCACTCTGTGCAAAACGGGCTGCACAGTGGATGTAAGTATAACATGTTTGTTATTTAAAAAAAAAAGTGAAGCTTTCAATCACTTTAAGCTTTGACGAAAAATCCGAAAGGTGATTGGTTTCTAGATTTTGCACTTCCAGCTTTAGTAAATCAACCCCAGTGTGTGATTACTTTAACACCTGCTGCCTCTGTCAGCCTGTCATTGCTTTGTACAGCCTTCCTGGCCACGACTATACACACACACACACCTTTTACCATAAGATACTTTCTGCACCAGAGCCGATTTGGTAGCATGAATGGAGGCCTATGGCTTTTATTTACTGATAAGACAATGCTTACTTTTACCCTTACTTCCCTCGCCTTGCCCATGCTTCCTATCAGTGACAGTCAGTGGTAATTTTTTTCTGGGGAGGGGGTCGAGTTTAGAGCACTTACCTCATCTACGGTGGGCAGCTTCGGTTTCCTCTCTCCTCCTCTGTGACCAATTCGGACTCTTCTCTTTTGTCCAATCAGAAAACAGGTCTAAGACCTGCTTCTGATTGGCCGGATTGAGGATCAGTGTTTCAATAGCAAATAGTAATTCGCTGTTGTGGCACCTGGTTGAGCTCATAGCGCAATGCTCTGCGGCACGAGTGCACCCTATTTTGAAGCCTATGGCTCTAATCATCCTGCATGCTCTCGCCACATGAGGCCGGGCATTGTCATGCACCAGGAGGAACCCAGGACCCACTGCACCAGCGTAGGGTCTGATAATGGGTACAAGGATTTAATCCCGATACCTAATGCCAGTCAGGGTGCATTGTGTAGCCTGTAGAGGTCTGTGCGTCCCTCCATGGATATGCCTCCCCAGACCATCACTGACCCACCACCAAACCGGTCATGCTGAATGATGTTACAGGCAGCACAAAGTTCTCTGCGGCTTCTCCAGACCCTTTCATGTCTGTCACATATGCTCAGGGTGAACCTGCTCTCATCTGTGAAAAGCATAGGGCACCAGTGGCGGACCTGCCAATTCTGGTGTTCAATGGAAAATGCCAATTGAGCTCCACAGTGTCCGGCAGTGAGCACAGAGCACACTAGAGGACGTCGAACCCTCAGGCCACCCCCATGAATTCTGTTTCTAATTGTTTGGTCAGAGACATTCACACCAGTGGCCTGCTGGAGGTCATTTTGTAGGGCTCTGGCAGTGCTCATCCTGTTCCTCCTTGCACAAAGGAGCACATCCCGGTCCTTCTGATGGGTTAAGGACCTTCTACGGCTTTGTCCAGCTCTCCTAGAGTAACTGCCTGTCTCCTAGAATCTCCTCCATGCTCTTGAGACTGTGCTGGGAGACACAGCAAACCTTCTGGCAATGACACGTATTGATGTGCCATCCTGGAGGAGTTGGACTGCCTGTGCAACCTTTATAGTGTCCAAGTATCGCCCCGTGCTACCAGTAGTGACACTGACCCTAGCCAAATGCAAAACTAGTGAAAAACAGTCAGAAAAGATGAGTAGGGAAAATAAATGTTAGACACCTCGACCTGAAAAAACATTCCTGTTTTGGAGGTCGTCTCATTGTTGCCCATCTAGTGCACCTGTTATTAATTTAAATTAACAGCAAAGCAGCTGAAACTGATTAACAACCCCCTCCGTATAACCCCCTCCCCCTCTGCTACTTAACTGACCAGATCAATATCCCAGGAGTTCTGATTCAAAAGTGTTCCTTTAAATTTTTTGAGCAGTGTATATATGCTGGTGAATGGCAAACTACCAAGCAGTTCATGATCAAGAGCATGTAGAAATTTAGTTCCATCTGATGCGCAGAGCTGACACAATGACACAGCTGAGTACTATGCACATTCCATAACACTTGGACCTGAATTCCAAGCCTCCACCAGCGTAATCCTGTCATTGTTGTGTGCACTGCTCATAAACAACATGTATCAAACCATTCTTGGTGTCTTCCTTCCTGCAATTCGCTACCAACAGAAGGAGTATCTATTTCCTGAGCTGCATCCTTAGAGTTTGTTGTAGTTCTGGTATTAATATCAGATGTATTATGATCTAGACACGCAGAGGTAGCACATATAGGGTTTCTAGTCATACATGTATCTTCTCTTTAAATGAACCTCTTAGTGCTAAGCTATATGTATGAGTTTTCATTTCTTACTACTGCACTAAGAGATTTACATTAGCTAGTAGAATTTAGTTTGAGATCTTTATTTTCAAGAAAATTTGTCTGATTTTCGAATCATTCGTGGAGACAAACGGACATTAATTTTGCTCACAGTGACAAGAAAATTTGAAAGAGCAGGAGGGAAAATTTTTCTCAAACGAATTTCTAACAGTGTATGTGGTTTTCATCAGTCAGTTACATTTATTCCAAAATCAAACATTAAGGCTTAATTTCCACGGACGTTTTTACAGCCACTTTTCTGAGAGTTTTTTGTAGCTTAAAAACAGCTCTCCATGTTAGTCTATAGCCTCATGCCCACCATGACGTTTTTGAGCTGTAGATGGCTGAGCCGTTTTTAAGCTGCAAAAAAAAACCAGGACCAGTGCGTTCTGAAGCTCCAGAGTAGAGCTGTAAAAACGCCAGACGTTAAAAAACGATCAAAAACGCGCAAAAACGCCACTGCAGCGTTTTTGAGCTCCAGCTAAAAAAAAAAAAAAAAAAATATTTTGAAGTACTTTCGAATAACATTTGTTCAGTCATCGAATGTACAAAGAGTTTGCATATGAATGTTTGTTCGAAAATCTACTAGTGTATATAGGCAACTTTAACCACTTGCTAGAGCTACACAGGAGAATTTCAGTTGCTTCTAAAATTGGTAACAATTAGGCCCCGTACACACGTCCGAGAAACTCGACAAGCAAAACACATCGTTTTGCTCGTCGAGTTCCTTGTGAAGCCGCCGAGGATCTCGGCGAGCCAAGTTTCCTCATTGACTAACGAGGAAATAGAGAATGTGTTCTCTATTTGGCCCGACGAGATCCTCGTCGGTTTCCTCGGCCAAAAGTGTACACATGACCGGGTTTCTCGGCAGAATACGGCTCTGATCGAGTTTCTGGCTGAATTCTGCCGAGAAACTCGGTCGTGTGTACGGGGCCTAACTCCCTGGGAGTAGCAATTGATCAGTAAAGCAATGGAACAAATTGTTCCCTATTGAGTGAGCTACCAGGATGAGTGGAGTAATTTTGCCAAAATTGATTCAGCTGTGAAATTACCACTTTTGTCTTTTGCCAAAATGGTCTAAATCTAGCCTAAAATTTTGCCATGTGGACTGCATTCTTAAAAAAAAAAAATCACATAATAAACACAGCCATGTGATTGCCATTTCAGTTCTGACATACAGTAGTGCTGACATAATGATCACATGGCTTTGTTAAAAAAGCCACGATCGGAATTTCCGATGGCCTAAAATCCGATGGAATTTTTTTCTTGTGCGAAACGTCGGCTGTTCCCCTGTTCCTGTTTTATGATTTGGTGATGTATTTGCTGTTTATTTGAATAAAAGACAACCTGCACGTTTTTTTTGGAGTGCGGCTATTCATCTTTCATCTACTTTTTATGCTTGCCCAGTGCACTGCCAGCACCCTTGGAATCCTGTTTTAAACTTGTGACCATATAGCAGACCCACCTGGAGCAGTGACTCTCTTTCCTGTCTTGCATACACACTGTCAGCAGGCCCAGATTTACTCCCTGTGCCGCCCCAAGGCCGGATCCTTCAATGCCGCCCCCCCCCCCCACCCCACACACACACAGGGGCCAAGTGATACAGTCGGCGGCTATAGCTGCCGACTGTATCACAGGAGCGCGCCCGCAAGAACTAACCCATATGCGAGAGAGCTCGCATCCATATTTAGCACTATAACATTTAACTGTCTGCTTGCTTCTGCTTGGGCCTGGCACAGTGGCACACACACATGCACAACATGATGATCAATCATGGTCATCAATCATACCTGCTAGTGTGTAATCCATGCTGGCTGCTTCTTCTTTTTCTGGTGGTGGTGGTGACGTCACAGTCTCAGACCCCCGCTCCTGGCCTAGGGCTAGGGAGATGCGGGCCGCTCACAGAGGGTCTCTTCTCCTTACATGTCACTGTCCCCAGCCAGCGGAGTGCTTCCTTACATCTCAGGTGTCACTGTCCCCAGCAGAGTGTTTCCTTACATCTCAGGTGTCACTGTCCCCAGCAGAGTGTTTCCTTACATCTCAGGTGTCACTGTCCCCAGCCAGAGGAGTGCTTCCTTACATCTCAGGTGTCACTGTCCCCAGCAGAGTGTTTCCTTACATCTCAGGTGTCACTGTCCCCAGCCAGAGGAGTGCTTCCTTACATCTCAGGTGTCACTGTCCCCAGCCAGTGGAGTGCTTCCTTACATCTAAGGTGTCCCTGTCCCCAGCCAGCGGAGTGCTTCCTTACATCTCAGGTGTCACTGTCCCCAGCCAGCGGAGTGCTTCCTTACATCTCAGGTGTCAATGTCCCCAGCGGAGTGCTTCCTTACATCTCAGGTGTCACTGTCCCCAGCCAGCGGAGTGCTTCCTTACATCTCAGGTGTCACTGTCCCCAGCCAGCGGAGTGCTTCCTTACATCTCAGGTGTCACTGTCCCCAGCCAGCGGAGTGCTTCCTTACATCTCAGGTGTCCCTGTCCCCAGCCAGCGGAGTGCTTCCTTACATCTCAGGTGTCACTGTCCCCAGCCAGCGGAGTGCTTCCTTACATCTCAGGTGTCACTGTCCCCAGCCAGCGGAGTGCTTCCTTACATCTCAGGTGTCAATGTCCCCAGCGGAGTGTTTCCTTACATCTCAGGTGTCACTGTCCCCAGCGGAGTGCTTCCTTACATCTCAGGTGTCACTGTCCCCAGCCAGCGGAGTGCTTCCTTACATCTCAGGTGTCCCTGTCCCCAGCGGAGTGTTTCCTTACATCTCAGGTGTCACTGTCCCCAGCGGAGTGTTTCCTTACATCTCAGGTGTCACTGTCCCCAGCGGAGTGCTTCCTTACATCTCAGGTGTCACTGTCCCCAGCGGAGTGCTTCCTTACATCTCAGGTGTCAATGTCCCCAGCGGAGTGTTTCCTTACATCTCAGGTGTCACTGTCCCCAGCGGAGTGTTTCCTTACATCTCAGGTGTCACTGTCCCCAGCGGAGTGCTTCCTTACATCTCAGGTGTCACTGTCCCCAGCGGAGTGCTTCCTTACATCTCAGGTGTCACTGTCCCCAGCCAGCGGAGTGCTTCCTTACATCTCAGGTGTCACTGTCCCCAGCCAGCGGAGTGCTTCCTTACATCTCAGGTGTCACTGTCCCCAGCCAGCGGAGTGCTTCCTTACATCTCAGGTGTCCCTGTCCCCAGCCAGCGGAGTGTTTCCTTACATCTCAGGTGTCACTGTCCCCAGCCAGCGGAGTGCTTCCTTACATCTCAGGTGTCACTGTCCCCAGCCAGCGGAGTGTTTCCTTACATCTCAGGTGTCACTGTCCCCAGCGGAGTGCTTCCTTACATCTCAGGTGTCACTGTCCCCAGCCAGCGGAGTGCTTCCTTACATCTCAGGTGTCACTGTCCCCAGCCAGCGGAGTGCTTCCTTACATCTCAGGTGTCAATGTCCCCAGCGGAGTGTTTCCTTACATCTCAGGTGTCACTGTCCCCAGCGGAGTGCTTCCTTACATCTCAGGTGTCACTGTCCCCAGCGGAGTGCTTCCTTACATCTCAGGTGTCACTCTCCCCAGCGGAGTGCTTCCTTACATCTCAGGTGTCACTGTCCCCAGTGGAGTGCTTCCTTACATCTCAGGTGTCACTGTCCCCAGCGGAGTGCTTCCTTACATCTCAGGTGTCACTGTCCCCAGCCAGCGGAGTGCTTCCTTACATCTCAGGTGTCACTGTCCCCAGCGGAGTGTTTCCTTACTTCTCAGGTGTCACTGTCCCCAGCCAGCGGAGTGCTTCCTTACATCTCAGGTGTCACTGTCCCCAGCCAGCGGAGTGCTTCCTTACATCTCAGGTGTCACTGTCCCCAGTGGAGTGCTTCCTTACATCTCAGGTGTCACTGTCCCCAGCGGAGTGCTTCCTTACATCTCAGGTGTCACTGTCCCCAGCGGAGTGCTTCCTTACATCTCAGGTGTCACTGTCCCCAGCAGAGTGTTTCCTTACATCTCAGGTGTCACTCTCCCCAGTGGAGTGCTTCCTTACATCTCAGGTGTCACTGTCCCCAGCGGAGTGTTTCCTTACATCTCAGGTGTCACTCTCCCCAGTGGAGTGCTTCCTTACATCTCAGGTGTCACTGTCCCCAGCGGAGTGTTTCCTTACATCTCAGGTGTCACTGTCCCCAGCGGAGTGCTTCCTTACATCTCAGGTGTCACTGTCCCCAGCGGAGTGTTTCCTTACATCTCAGGTGTCACTGTCCCCAGTCAGCGGAGTGTTTCCTTACATCTCAGGTGTCACTGTCCCCAGCCAGCGGAGTGTTTCCTTACATCTCAGGTGTCACTGTCCCCAGCCAGCGGAGTGTTTCCTTACATCTCGGGTGTCACTGTCCCCAGCCAGCGGAGTGCTTCCTTACATCTCAGGTGTCACTGTCCCCAGCCAGCGGAGTGTTTCCTTACATCTCAGGTGTCACTGTCCCCAGCCAGCGGAGTGTTTCCTTACATCTCAGGTGTCGCCCCCCCCCCCCAGGTGTCCCCCCCCCACTGTTTACTAAGAACTAAGGGGGTGTGTACACGGAGAAGTGATGTAGCTGTTTTTTTCTCCCTGCAAAGTAATCAGGCACATTGATTAAGTGGTTGTTAACCCACTTTCAGTCATTTGCATCTCACCTAGTGACAGTGCCACCACATCCCCCTCCTGTTGCAGGAATAACCAATATATTTTTACACTATCCATTCTAAATGCTAATACAGTGTCCCCCTGTCTCTATAGTTCATTAAAAATATACCTCCTTCACCGTATCTCACGGCGGCTCCCGTCGCTCTTGTAACAAGCTATGTCTCCTCTCTGCACGTCTTGCAGAAGCAGTGGGCGGGGCCTAGATTTCCCTGCTGACATGACACGAGGAGGAGATGAGAGAGGAGACGCAGCCTGTCACGTGATCGCCAGGAGCCGCCGTGAGATACGGTGAAGGAGGATTTTTTTAAATGAAACACAGAGACGGGGGGCACTGTATTAGATTACAGAACGGATAGTGTACAAATATATTGGTTATTCCTGCAGCAGGAGGGGATGGGGCAGCACTGTCACTAGGTGACACGCAAAGAGGGGGGAGGACAGAGAAGACAGACACAAAAGAGGCGCCGCCCCTTCACCCACTGCCGCCCCGAGGCCTGGCCTTGGGTGGCCTTGTGGGAAATCCGGCCCTGACTGTCAGACCAAATTCCGACTGTCCAAAATGCGGTGACGCAAAACACTATGACGAGCTAAGAAAAATGAAGTTCAATGCTTCCGAGCATGCGTCGACTTGATTCTGAGCATGCGTGGGATTTTTCTCCATCGGAGTTGCACAAAGACGATAGGAATTTCCTATCGTTATTTTTTTCCATCGGAAAAAAATAAAACATGTTATATTTCTAAACACAGATGGAAAAAAAAGTCTGATGGGGCCCACACACGATCGGAATTTCCGATTGAAAAAAGTCCATCGGACTTTTTTCATCGAAATTTCAATCGTGTTTACGCGGCATTAGTGTTGAGCCTAAGCATCAATTTTCAACCAGTTCAATAAGGAAAAACTGACCCAATTCCCCTAACCACACTTTAGAGGTGGATGGGAGAATCCTCCCTGCTGGGCTATATAGTATTCTGATTTCCTTGCCATCGGAATACACTAGTCAGTGCTGCCTGCTATAGAAAGAATCTGACAGGGTAACCAGGCGCCCATACATTAACCACTTGAGCTCCAGAAGATTTTCCACCCTTCAAGACCAGGCAATTTTTTGTTATACAGCACTGCGTTACTTTAACTGACAATTGCGCAGTCGTGTGACTCTGTTCCCAAATCATTTTTTTTTCACACAAATCGAGTTTCCTTTTGGTGGTATTTGATCACCTCTGCGTTTTTTTTTTGTGCTAAAAACAAAAAAAGAACATTTTGAGAAAAAAATACAATACAATATTTTTTACTTTCTGCTTTTAAAACATATCCAATTAAAAAAAATTCAAAAATTGAATTTCTTTATCAGTTTAGGCCATTATGTATTCTGCTACATATTTTTGGTAAAAAAAATCTCAATAAATGTATATCGATTGGTTTTCGCAAACGTTACAACGTCTACAAACTATGGGATATTTTTTTTCTTACTGGTAATGGCTGCAATCAGCAATATTGTGGCGGACAAGTCGGACACCTAACTGACACTAATACAGCGATCAGAGCAAAAAAATATGCACTGTAACTGTACTAAAGACACTGGCAGGGAAGGGGTTAAAGTCAGGGGTGATCAAAGGGTTAAATGTATGCCTAGATTTTGCTTACTTATTGTGGGGGAGATGCTTTGACTAGGGGAAGGCAAAGATCCATTAACCTGCTTTTCAGAAACACAAGATCAAAGCTATGGACAGATGTAAAAAAAACACAGATTTTTACATATTTCCCCTGGTTTTACTGAGCCTGGAAACCCTGATGGGGCCCCCTAATGGCATGGGCCCTCGGGCAGTGCCCGAGTTCCCAAATGGTCAGTCCGCCCCTGGTTGTGCCATGTTCTTTCCGTTTGGTTATGACAAATTTGATGGTGCTCCTAGGGATCATCAAAGATTTGGATATTTTTTTTTATAACCTAACCCTGACTTGTACTTCTCAACAATATTGTCCCTTAGTTGTTTGGAGAGTTCCTTGGTCTTCATGGCAGTGTTTGGTTAGTGCTGCCTCTTGCTTAGGTGTTGCAGCCTCTGGTTGCATGGTGTGTATATGTAATGACAGATCATGTGACCCTTAGATTGTACACCGGTGGACATTATTTCACTATTTATGTGACTTCTGAAGGTAATTTGTTGCACCAGAGCTTTTTATGGGGTTCATAACAAAGGGGGTGAATACATACGCACATGCCAATTATCAGTTTTTTATTTCTGAAAAATAGTTTTATGTATATATTTTTTTAATTTTACTTCACCAACTTAGACTATTGTGTTCTGATCCATCACATATAATTCTGATAAAAAAAAAAAAAAAAAAACATTGAACTAAAGGCAATGTAACAAAATAGGTAAAAAGCCAAGGGGGTGAATACTTTTGCAAGGCACTGTATGTTGTGAATTTAAGCCACATGATTTGTTGTCAAATTTTTTTTTTTACCCTAATACATTCCCTGCATTAGGATAAACAATATCCCACAACTTGTTCCTCTCCCTTTCCTCCCTAAACACTTACCTGAGCCCTCTCTTAATCCAGCGTTGTCCCCATCTGCAGTGCCTATGTTCTCTCTCCCTCTTCTCAGAGGAGTCAAAGCAGCCTGTGGCTCCTGCTGCTTTCAGTCAAATCCTGAGAAGAGGGAAGAGGAGGTGTGGCCGAGCTGCTCTGTGTGTGTCTCTGGACAGACACAGCCTGAATTGGTGTCATGCCCACACATGTGTCTTTGCTATGGGGGCACACAAATAAGCATCTAATGTTTGAAATATGTTGAAAAAAATCAACAATCTTACATTTTCATATGATTTTATATTTATATATGTATATAAAGAATAACAAAAAAAAATCGCTAATCACTATTTTGTTGGCACATGACATTTCTTTGTATGTTTGCTTTGAATATGCCGTTATTATAAAACAAGTGGCATTCTTTTCATTGTATTCTCTTTTTTGATGCAAGGTTCAATATTGCCCCTGTAACCTTTCTAATAAACATTGTATTACAACTGACGTCTGACTTGCTTATCTGAAGTAGGATCCTGGGAGAGTTGTATGCTTATACAACAACTCCAATGCATAGAAAATAGCTGATTTGATCTCCTATTATTTTTCCTTTTTAATGGAGCATGCTCACTGATAATAGATAAGAGCTATTTTGTTTGTGATCCATTAATTTTTCAAGTTTAACCACATGCTTACTGGGCACATATACCCCCTTCCTGCCCAGGCGAAATTTCAGCTTTCGGCACTTTCACAATTTGAATGACAATTGCGCGGTCGTGCGACGTGGCTCCCAAACAAAATTGACGTCCTTTTTTCCCCACAAATAGAGATTTCTTTTGGTGGTATTTGATCACCTGTGCGGTTTTTATTTTTTGAGCTATAAACAAAAATATAGCGACAATTTAAAAAAAAAAAAACACCAATATTTTTTAGTTTTTGCTATAATAAATATCCAATTTAAAAAAATATATATATTTTTTTTCAGTTTAGTCCGATACGTATTATTCTACATATTTTTGGTAAAAAAAAAAAAAATCACAATAAGCGTATAGTGATTGGTTTGCGCAAACGTTATAACGCCTACAAAATTTTTGTCACGACTGCAATATTACAGCGGACACATCGGACACTTTTGACACATTTTTGGGACCATTCACATTTATACAGCGAACAGTGCTATACAAATGCACTGGTTACTGTATAAATGTGACTGGCGGGGAAGGGGTTAACACTAGGGGGATCAAGGGGTTAAGTATGTACCCTGGGAGTGATTCTTACTGTGGGTGGAGGGGGACTGACTGGGGGAGGTGACCGATGGTTGTCCCTATGTACAAGGGACACACCATTGGTCACCTCTCCCAGACAGGACTTGGAGTTCTGTGTATACACAGAGCTCCACGTCCCTGGCTCTGTGACCGCCGATCGCGGGTGCCTGGCGGACATCGCGGCCGCCAGGCACGCGCATCGGCATGCGGCCGGAGGCCGTATATAGACGGCCTCCCGGCAGATCAGAGCCACCTTGCGGCCGTATATAGTCGGCCGCAGGGTGGGAAGTAGTTAGAGGGGCAAGTAAAACTGAATTACGATTTTGTTTTTATAAAAGCGCAATTGTTTACATTTAGGCTCCATGCACACTGGAGCTGATAAACTGCAGTTTATTGGAGTTTGGGCGCTTTTTTTTTTTTTTTTAAAGCCCATAAACTCCACTCTATGTGAGCCTATGTGTCAATGCACACATCAAAGTTTTTCAGCTTTAATGAGCAGTGGAGTTTATGGGCTTTTTTCTGAACGTCCAAAACGTTTTTTAGCTTTTTGATCCATTGAAAAAAAAATAATAATAAAAAAAAAATGCTTAAAAAGGCTCACGCTGAAAAACGCTAATAAACGCTAATTCAAAAACATACTGCAAAGCTACTGGTGTTTTTATAACATTATTTTAGTGTCCATGGAGCCTTACAGTAACACACACAGATCTAAAGCTCCACTCAATATTGGCCTGTCCTACACACGGACAACCTGTGTGATGGCAATCCCAGTCCACTCCTCATTGAAAACAGGGAAGAAATCTGCCAACCTCTTTAATAATCAGTGCATTGACTGCATATAGTTTACTTTACTTGACACGTTTCACCATTCCTGGCTTGCTCACAAAGATAAGGGACTTGACCCACCCCTACCATTGCCATTATGACCTGTTGAGGAGGAGAGACCACACGCAGCATCTATTTTTTTTAATTCTTCCTTGGTAAAGTGATTGTTTAGAGAGGGAAAAGGGGGGGGGGGAGTGGGGACAAGGGAATAGTAGCTGAGGCTAGACCCAACGTGACCCACTCAATTGGTTTGAGGGGACTATCTCGGTACAGATAAAATACAATAGACATAATAGTATAAAAGATTTATTGAAATATGATATTGCAAAATCAACAATTGTACAGATCGAGGATTGGTCAAGGTCGACTAGTTTCGCGGGATTGCAGCTTCATCAGGACAGCCAATCTATACAATAAATAATACAATAAAAAACTGGTAACATACATCAGCAATGCAATAAGCGATTGAAGTAAAATAGTGATGAACTTACCCAGTGAGTCAATTGTTAGTGCACGGAGCCAGACGGCCCAGGGAGGTTTTTCCCAGCGGCGGACAGGGGGATAATAGATCGTAGAGAATTGGGGATTTTGTAATCAATAAAATATTAAATTGCATCTCTAGGCAACATTTTTTTATTTTTTGCATAGACTGGAAAAAGGTTTAGACATTCTCTTAAATATTTATTGTTGCTTGAGTCCACATTGGAGAGATTAACACCAGTCACCACTATCACCAAAAAAGCAAGTGGGGGGGAAATCTGAAATTTTAGATTCATCCCCTGAACAAGAGATAAGAGAAAATCTTCAGTGGGGGCACCTGTTTCAGGGACAGGTTTATAGAAGGCGAAGACATCTGTTCTCTTTTGGATATTTCCTCTAACTTCCTGTTTGTGGCTCTGGGATGGGAAATTTTCCTGATGATACACAGACAGCAAAAATAAATAAATAAACATTGTACATTAATAGATAAAAAACATGACAGGGGTTTTAACTCTATCCTACGCTTACCAAAAATTCATCGTCATCAAAAATAAAAAAAAGTGCATGGACTGTTTTTTATCTAAAGACTGACTGGAAATTGTGTGCCTGGCTGGGCAGGGTGACAGGTGGACTACAATAGTCAGCGGCCCTCATGATGGTACTGCTACATAACTATAGAAAAAGTTTGTTGAACTGACGTCTTAAAGGGTAACTCCACTTTTGTGGGGAAAAAGAATAGCAAATAAAGAAAAAAATATATAGCGTGTACAATTGCGTGACAAGTAATATTGTAATGGAATGTTATTAAAAATGACCTTTCCTTTTCAACCTGCAGTCGCTGTAATTTTCTGAGAATGCAAAGCATAATGGCCACCTGGAGTTGTTCTGTACACAGGATGTGTACTGACCACTCCCCAGAAACATAATTTCCTGCTTGTGTGATTGGCTTACCAATTTCCCCAGAAGTCTGTCTAATATACAAGTCAGATTTCAGGCATCCCCTGCAACAAAAATGTAATTTTTGATAAGATATTTCCAATAGGAACACATCTAAAGGGATGCAGGCCCAGCAGTGTTCCTCATTAGAGCCCTGCAGCTGCACAGCTGATAGATAATTATGAATCCACTCCCATTAGACCCTCTTAGCCCAGAGGCACAGACAAACACACATGGATTTCTTTAGAATAACAAAAGGTGGGAATCTGCAACAAAGGTTGTTCTAATCCTTGCATTGTACATAGATCATCCAGGGGGAAATGTTTTTTTCTCAACAAAAGTGGAGTTACACTTTAAAACAGGGAGATGTCAGGAAGAAGGCCAGAAGCTAAGGAAAGAGTGGTTCACAAATAGGTGCATCTAGAAGGCTGACAGCCTGGTTGGTAGCCTTGGTTGGAACTAATAGATTGACCATTGAAAAAATGGAATACATTAATAGGGAGAAAAAAAAGGAAAGAAAAGGGGTCGAAAGAAAGGGAGTAGAGGGGGAAGAGTCTGGTCGAGAGAGGGAGATACCCATCAAACCCCTCCCCCCCACCCTGTGAGAGTCAAGAAACCTGCCAAGTTGGTTTCACAAGTTACACTCCACTGGTCCTCTCTATATTCTTGCTGCAGTAAACCAAAAATAAATCAGATTAGCCTAAATTGAGAAAACATTCTTATTTTAGCAAAGCGACATTGTGAGCACAGTGATTGCTTTCACTTGTTGACTGAATTGTTCTTTAGTAAACACTCTAAGGGGCGGTTCACACTACTACCTCCAGCACGGCTACTCTTCCCATCCCCCCCCCCCCCCCCCCCCCCCCCCCAGCAAGGAGTAAGAGAAGGAAAAAATAGAGGGTTGAGAACCACTGCTCTAGATCCATCAAGGAAAATAGTGGCAGCATAAACTGCTGTGTTTTCTATGTGATCTCTACCCCATTTCAAGCACACAAGCAGGAAATTATGTTTCTACCCCATTTCAACTTATTTCATGGATTATGTAAGCATCTATACAAATGTGTTTTGTTTAAGATTTATCTTTTAAAAACTGTGATCAGGATGTGTTGTTGTATTATCTTTTAAGAGCAATACATGAGCATGGTATGACTGAAACTGTTGCTGTTACTTTGTATCCTTTTTTTTGTTACTTTGTATCCTAATGTGTATACATTAATAATTGATGTGCGCTACAACTGCTCGTCTGTGTTTCTTTACATTGGAGGTAAAATTGTGTTTCTCTTCATTTTCGTCATCACATAATAACCCTTATGCCCCGTACAGACAATCGCAATTTCCGTCGGGATAAACTCAGATGGATTTTTCTGACGGAATTCCATTCAAGCTGCCTTGCATACACACTGTCACACCAAATTCCGACCGTCGAACACTAAGACGAGTATGGAGTTCGTCGGAGAACTCCGTCGGAGTTCCATACAGACGAACGGAATTTCTGGACATGTTCTCTTTCCAAGTCAGTCGGAATTTCAGATGGAAAAACTCAGATGGGGCACACACACGGTCGGAACATCCAATGAAAAAATTCCGTCTGACTTTTTCCATCGGAAGTTCCGATCGTGTATACAAGGCATTAGAGGTTAAAGTGTTACATATATATATATATATATATATATATATATATATATATATATATATATATATATATATATATATATATATATATATATATATAAATATACACACACACACACACATACGGTATATATATATGTATATATATATATATATATATATATATATATATATATATATATATAATGTAGCACTACCCCCAAAGGAGCTGCTGGGTGATATGTTACCTCATGGCTCTTCCGTGGGCCTAGGGGTGTATGGTGCATATAGCAGTAATGGAATGTCCACGGCAGGTGTCTTTTGCTGTGCTCTTTATTATTTATTTATTTATTATTATAAAAACATTAAAACTTGTGATGAAGAGTAGAGGTGAAGTAGAAGAAGAAATAGCAGACTCAGGCGCAACAATAGGGAAACAGTCCTGCTTCCAACAATGCTTTGTATTCTTCACCACTCCAGCCAGAGTGGGTACAGCGTACCTTGACAGGCCTACTTTCACTGACCTGGCAGCCATAGTATCGCTTGAACTTGAAGGAAAAGTCTCTGCCACAGACCCTCCTGAAATGGACTCAGGGAAAAGCCTCTGCCACAGGCCCTCTCTGTGATTGTGATTACGGAGATGATCCTCCTTGATTGAATGGCATCTGGAACTTAATAATTTTCAGGTACCGACTGAGAGGTGACCAGTCAATGTGCGGTTACCTTGACCCCCGGTGGTTTGTCGAGACCCTATTGGATCACCAGCCTCTCATTGGCTCTCCTCAGATGGACTCCCCACCGAACAGCCATTCCGCTTGGGATCTTCAGGATTGGGAACCCAGTCGACCACTGGGCTCCCTGCCACAGCTCAAATGTTCCGGACCAACATGGTCCCGGGACCAGGAATGCAATGTGGCACGCGCACCCTGGCCTGAAAGGCCATTACGCCAGGGCGCCATGATGCACGGTCACCCTAAATGTGGGTGCCGCACTCCGAAGAAGAACCCAGAACAATGGCGTCTGCCCCATAAATACCCTCCCCCAGAATGCACAGCGAGGCTCAACACTCCTGATTGGCTGCTGGGGAAGAGCACCCAAACCTCGACTCCACTGCTTCCACCCACTATCCTGGGGTAGGAACTACACCCCAGTAACAATAGACAGCCCACAGCATAGCCAAGCTGAGACAGAGACCAGTTTAGAACATAATAATTGGATCAGAGTCAGTTAACACTCTGATCCTTCTCTAAATTTGACTAGCACCGGAACTTTTCAAGTAACCATGCGCAACATATATATAAATAATTATATTATACACGATTTATATAGCGCCAACAGTTTACGCATTGCTTTACAATGTGACATAAATAGCATTTTTAGCTTACTGCATCCTGTTCAGCAAAGAAAAGGTGATAATTATGACAGGAAATAAAGCTCCAGAAGGAGTATAGCAACCACCACGCAAGCTGCGAATATAGAATAATAGTTTTTTTTTCTTCTTTGTAATGGGTAAATGTTATGTTTGTGGGTTTATAATACAAACATATAATACAATTTGCAAACTTTTATTAAAGCGGGGGTTCACCCAAAAATCAACTTTCTGTCACTAGATCCAGCATACTGCTGACATCTGCAGTGTGCTTTTTTTTTTTTTTTTTGTACTTATCATTTTAGCCGTATTTCTTCTCCTGCACCGAGCGGCGTATCCTTCCGGGTATAGGCCTTCCTAAATAAAGCGCAGTTGATTGACGGGCTTGGATAGCGTGTCACACCTTCCGAAAATAGCCGACGTGACTCTCGGCAATTTACGGCGCCTGCGCAGTCAGCTCTACACGGCAGGCGCAGGCGCCGTATAGCGCCGTAAGCAGCCGAGAGTCACGTCGGCTATTTCTGGATGGCGTGACGCGCTATCCAAGCCCGTCAATCAACTGCGCTTGATTTAGGAACGCCTACTCCCCGAAGGATTCCCCGCTCGGAGCAGGAGAAGAAATACGGCTAAAACGATAAGTACAAAAAAAAAAAAATCCAGCATACTGCAGATGTCAGCAGTATGCTGGATCTAGTGACAGAAAGTTGATTTTTGGGTGAACCTCCGCTTTAAAGAAAACATGACCAACAAAAACAGCAATTCTCAACTAGGGTTCCTCCAAAGGTCTCTAGGGGTTCCTTGAGCAATAAGCAATGTTTGTCCTATCAGATAACTAACCACTGACACTAATGACCTTTTTAGCTATCTGTACGGTGGGGGTGTGGGGGGTTCTTACCATTGAGCATATAGAGAAAGCTGGCACTCCAGTGCAACTGCTATAACCAAATACTCTTTATTAAAGTTTATATAGTATAGTCATGTAAAAAGCCAATGCGTTTCAGCCATCGGGCCTTAATCATGGCCTCAAATGTAAGCATCATTCCCCCATTGATCATCACACTAATTTATCATAAGCTATACAGTGACTTGAAAAAGTATTCATACCCCTTGAAATTTTGTCATGTTACAACCAAAAACATAAATCTATATATTTTTTTTATTGTGTTTTTATTGAAAAAAAAGTTCAGATGAGTACCTAACAGACTATATATGAATATCAAGTTAGATGAACATGCATATGAATAATTAGAACAGAGAAACATAATGAATACAGGAATAACAGAAATAATAAAATTAAAATACAGGTATGGTAAAAAATAAAACATAAATGTATTTTATTGGGATTTTATGTGATATACCAACACAAAGTGGCACATAATTGTGAAGTGGAAGAAAAATTATAAATGCTGACAACGTTGACTTATGCCGCGTACACACGGTCGTTTTTCGGCATGAAAAAAAAAGAATTTTTTCAGCATGTCCAAAAAACAACGTTTTTCCAACTTCATCATTAAAAACGACGTTGCCCACACACCATCGTTTTTGAAAAATTATGAACAAAGCGCGGTGACGTACAACACGTACGACGGCACTCTGAAGGAGAAGTTCTATTCGCCTTTGGGCTGCTTTTAGCTGATTCCGTGTTAGTAAAAGACGATTCGCGCTTTTTTGTCTGTTACAGCGTGATGAATGTGCTTACTCCATTATGAATGGTAGTTTTACCAGAACAAGCGCTCCCGTCTCATAACTTGCTTCTGAGCATGCGCGGGTTTAAAACGTCGTTTTAGCCCACACACGATCATTTTTTACAACCCGAAAAACGACTTTTTAAAAAACGACATTAAAGAATGCAGCATGTTCGAATTTTTTTTTTTGTCGTTTTTCAGAAGCCGAAAAACGATGTGAAGCCCACAAATGATTTTAAATGACGTTTTTAAAAATGTCATTTTTTTTTTATGCCGAAAAACGACCGTGTGTACGCGGCATAATACTTGGGTAGGTGAACTGACCAAATAGGGCCAGTTTGTTAGGCTGTTTGGGGACCCACGCATAGGCTGGGTTTGAGTTTTACCTCACATTTAATCCATACCCAAATTTAAACCTTAATCTTAAATATCCAGATGAATCTTTACATTATTCAGAAAATCTGCATTAGCGGTGAAGTCATTTAACTAAATGTAATTTGATTAGCTGATGAAAGTCCGTTTATGCTTTATAGTGGATAGAGTTGTAGGTATCAACTGATACTAGCAAACTAATGAATATCCAATTAGTCTTTTCAAATCCCGAATTATGTGTGTGATGACTGCCGACTCTTTACATTACCCTGCACTTCATTAAATGATATATCAAGTCTATATAGCAAAACTGCAGGCTGTGGATTCTATACAATGCCATGGGGATAATTTCTAAAGATCTATTAGTGGTAGTCTGTAATTTGTACTGACTTGAATAGTGAATACAGAACCTTTCCCCTAATGGAATGATTTATCGTCTCCTTCATTGCTTATAGATATGGCTTGTTTACGGAGAAATAAGTAAGGTCCCGGCTGAAACGTTGCAACATCTAAGTGGCTATTTTGCTAATTTTAATCATTCTCAAGTCCTTCACGAAAAGACAGAGGAGTATTATGGTGCTTACAGAAATTATATAGCATTTGTTTTTACATATTTTCATTCTTTGTTCATTAGGGTTAGGTTTAAAAAATCATGTATAAAGAATCATTAAAAAAAAAGTAAATATTAAATATGGCATAATACTATTACTATAAATACTTCAATTCAGCCAAATAGTAGAGTTCTAGGCTTCATTTTACACCATTAGCATGATAACTTTGCTTACAGAACTCATTGAGTAAACAGAGCCTTGACTAATTTGTATCTGAGCATGAGGTTTCATTTAGACAAACAGTGCTGCAGTGTCATTAGCTATCCCATAGTGCTCTGGAAATCCTTTGTCATGCATGATATTTTTTTAATGTCATACATGCATTGGATATAAATAATAAATTGTCAAATGTATTGGGATACCTGTCTTTACATGCATATGAACTTTAATGGTATCCCAGTCTTAGTCCGTAGGGTTCAATATTGAGTTGGCCCACCCTTTGCAGCTATAACAGCTTCAGCTCTTTTGGGAAGGCTATCCACAAGGTTTAGGAGTGTGTCTATGGGAATGTTTGACCATTCTTCCAGAAGCACATTTGTTAGGTCAGGCACTGATGTTGGACGAGAAGACCTGGATGGCAGTCTCCACTCTAATTTATCCCATAGGTGTTCTATCGGGTTGGGGTTAGGACTCTGCGCAGGCCAGTCAAGTTCCGCCACCCCAAACTCCCTCATCCATGTCTTTATGGACCTTGCTTTATGCACTGGTGCCCAGTCATGTTGGAATAGGAAAGGGCCATCCCCAAACTTTTCCCACAAAGTTGGGAGCATGACATTTTCCAAAATGTCTTGGCATGTTGAAGTCTTAAGAGTTCCATTCACTGGAACTAAGGGGCCAAGCCCAACCCCTAAAAATATAACCCCACACCATATTTCCCCCCTCCACCAAATAATTTGGACCAGTGCACAAACAAGATCCATAAGACATAATTTTTTGTGTATAATTTGTGACACTCTAAAGTATTTCCCTTCACTCCCTCCCTGGCAGTTTTATCAAATGTTATAGTATGTAGGGAGGTGCAGGTAGGGGTGGAGCAGCTCGGCCAGTACAGACAGTAAATAGACACTCCCAAAAGAGGAGAGGGCGAGGAGGGAGGGTGGTATGCCAAAGAATTTACTCTTTCTGAAATAGACACATTTTCTTGGCAAGTTCATGAAATTGCAAGTAAATAAAAAAATATTTATGGTAAGGAAAACCCTGTATTAAAGATGCTTGATTTTTCTGTGGACATATTTAAGGTTTATGTAGATAGATATTGTTGTAAATCTGAACATAAAGTGCAGCAAAAGGCTGTATTTGACACAGGGGCGGACTGACCATTTGGGCCACTGCCCGAGGGCCCCATGCCACTAGGGGCCCCCCGTCAGGGTTGCCAGCCTCAGTAAAACCAGGGAAAGTACATCTGTCCCTGAAATGTCCCTTACCGACATAATTTTTGTCTAAAAATCCCAAGATTATAGCTGCCCCACCTCTCCAGTACTTTCTCAGTGTGTGTATGTATACTGTGTATGTGTGTGTGTGTATATACAGTACTGTGTGGCCACAAAATCTATTGTCCGAGGGCCCCATGAGTTGTCAGTCCGCCCCCGATTTGACCTGCTTTGCCTGCAATGTAATGGATCTGTTGCTACTGGGAAAAAAAACAAACAACAACAACATAAAGAAAAGCAGGTCAAACACAGCCTCAGAACTGTCATTCACACTGCATCATTGATGTAATAGGGGGTCTGCTTTCCCGAGTATGAGGTGTACTTCAAACTCAGGAAAACAATGTCTATCTACGAGCGCTGCGTAAACTGTTGGCATTATATAAATCCTGCAAAATAATAATAACCTATAGGAGTCCTTATTCCATTATGAATGTCTTTCAGATAGGGCTTATTTCCTTGTTTGACATACCAGGCCACATGCCCTCAACACGGGGAGTGTACCTTTCCCATGATTGCTGTGGATAAAGGCCCCTTCCCCACATTCCTGACCTGGTGGTTATGGGGGTCTGCAGGGGGGCTTAGTGAAAACTGGAAACACCCTTTAAAAAAAGGGAGCCCTCAGCAATTCCCCCCACGCCTGACAAATTAATGTGTAAAGGGTACTGTATATATAAATACACACTTTTTGAAATGTGACACTGATTTTCCTTCCCAAACACAAACCTAGCTTATTTGAAAGATCTGCTATTTTCACTTACTATTCATACTTACCTTTCAGATGGCCATTGTCCTATAGCATCATGGCTTTGCTGCTTTCCAGCCAGCAGTCTTGTCTTGAGAAAACACTGATTCATGTGCACTAAAACGGGGGTATCTCACATTTTGGCATCTGGATGACCTTCCATTGGCACAACCAGGATAACACTCTTTATCCTTGGTAAATGGCCCTATATGGGTGCGTATAGAATAATACATACAGTATAATGGCTGAACGGCAGCAAATATATTTGTTGAAATCTTTTTATATGATTATTTAACCTCCCTAGCCGTAATCTCGACCCCAGTAACTTGTTGGGGAGCACAATATCCAAGAACACATCTCCGTACTTATATACAGTAAGTTAGGTTGAAAATGTAGCTTGACTTAAAGCGGAGGTTCACCCAAAAAACAAGTATATAACATTACATTCTGTATACCTAAAACATGTACAGTATGCTGTTTGTTTGTTTTTTGGGGGTGTACATATGGTATTATCTCTATTTTTCACCTGGCTTCCGAGTACTAGCTCCCGCGGGAGTAGGCGTTCCTATGCAGTGGCGCAATGTCCTCTGGGACTTCGCCCAGATGATTGACATGCCTGACAAAAACTTCCCCCCGGCGGATAAGGCGTGTCACGAGTCTCCGTAACTAGCCGAACTGCGAGTCGGCTCTATACGGCGCCTGCGCAGTCAGCTCTCTGCGGCTCCTAGTCGGTGCGCAGGCGCCGTATAGCGTCGTATAGAGCTGACTCGCAGTTCGGCCCCTTTTTAAGGAGACTCGTGACGCGCCTTATCCGCCAGGGGGAAGTTTTTGTCAGGCACGTCAATCATCTGGGTGAAGTCCCAGAGGACATTGCGCCACTGCATAGGAACGCCTACTCCCGCGGGAGCTAGTACCCGGAAGCCAGGTGAAAATAGCCATAATACCGTATGTACACCCCCCCCCCCAAAAAAAAAAGCATACCGTACAGGTTTGAGGTATACAGAATGTAATGTTATATACTTGTTTTTTGGGTGAACCTCCGCTTTAATGTAAAAACGTTGCCTAGAAAACACGTAACCACTTGCTTTACAGTAATGTAAGCTATTGCATTTTTTCCTGTTTAGTACCTTAGTGCTAAAGTTCCACATGTCAAATTCATCCGTGCCCCTCGCACCCCCAACCCAGTACCAGCATCCTGGAGATGTTCCACATCTCTATTCTAGACTCAACAATGCTGTATCCCTGGAAATATTATTTCTAAGTACACCACAGCCTATCCCCTCTCTTGCTGAAATATGTCTCTACCTACTGAATATCTAAAATTGTATGGTCTGGATTTATTCCCATGGTTAGCTCAGCAGTGCTCTTGAAAAACACCTTGCAAGTGCAAACTGAGATACACTTAAACATGCCTAAGATACAACAGCCTGCGCCGTTGTATCTTAGGCTGCAATATTTACACTGACCGCTAGGTGGCGGTCAGCGTAGAATATGCAAATGACTAGTCACGCCGATTCTCGAACGTACGCTTGCCCGCCGTAGTGTTTTAACGTCGTTTCCGTAAGCGATACGCGGCGTAAAGATAAAGATGCCCCCTAGGTGGCGTACTCAATGTTAAGTATGGCCGTCGATCCCGCGTCGAAATTTCAAAATTGAACGTCGTTTACGTAAGTCGTCCGTGAATGGCGCTGGACGCCATTTACGTTACAGTCAAAACAAATGACGTCCGTGAGACGTCATTTAGCGCAATGCAAGTCGGGTAATTTACCCGACGGAGCATGCGCATTACGATCGGCGCGGGAGCGCGCCTAATTTAAATGATCCACGCCCCCTGCCTGGATCATTTGAATTAGGATGGCTTACACGGGTGGACTTTACGCGATGCCGCCGCAAGTTCACAGGTAAGTGGTTTGGGAATCCGGCACTTGCCACTTAAACTTGCGGCGGCGTAACGTAAAGTACATACGTTCCGCCGCCTGAAATGTTTGAGAATATGGCCCCTAATGCTAGTTCTAAAAAACAATTGCTCTCAAGCAGATGGTAGGATTGAGGCTTGATTCACACCTATGCAAATTGGATGAGGGTTTCACAGCATCCAATTCGCATAACAGGAGATTGTGAACGGCTCTCTATGGAATCGTTTCACATATCTCCGTTGCAGGCTGCGGAGCGGCTTGCACAAGAACGCTGTGTGCCTTTGGCTCTTCCTGAAACTGAAAACAGGGACGCACTGGTCCCCTGCTACGAGCTGCATTCGTCTGAGGTGTGAACCCATCTTAAATAATTTTTGACAAACAGACCAAAGATTTCTGATGCATTCCAGAAAGCATGGAATCACACGACAAGTGAAATAACATGCGTTTCTATGGAGGCTGTTCACATATATGCAGTGAGATTCCAGGTGTGATTTTAAAAAGGAACCTGTGAGGCCTCGTACACACGACAGAGTTTCTCGGCAGAATTCGTCGAGAATCTCGGTGAAGAGCCGGATTCTGTCGAGAAACTCTGTCGTGTGTACACTTTCGGCCCAATGGAGCTGCCGAGGAACTCGTCGAGCAAATAGAGAGCAGGTTCTCTATTTTCTCGATGGGAGTGGATTTTGGCTCGACGAGTTCTTCATCGGGCTGTTTTTTCAACGAGAAACTCGGTCGTGTGTATGCTAAGAAACCTGTCAAAAACTTAGACACTGGAGAACAACATAGGTAAAACTAGCGTTTGGAATGGAGATAGCACATTCGTCTCGCTTCCAACATTATTTCATCGTTTATTTGCAGCGCTTTACACAATTTTTTGTAAGGGCACAAAACAGCAATATTCTTTTTTTCTTTTTTTAGGATATTCACACAGAGTTCCTTAAATTTGGTGTAACCTTTTTCTTACTGATCTCAATAATATTTATTTAAAATATTCTCACCTAATTTTGGTCCTGTGTTTTAAATCCTGCTCTTAATATTCACCTTAATTTTTTATTTCTCAAAAATGCAAATCCTTTTATTTTTTGTAATGTCAAGTTCCCCCCATAGAAACCTTATTGCTTTGTCTTATCTCATCTGTCCCTTTCAAATTACACCTTATATCCAATTTTTTTTTAAACATAACCTGCCTTCTCACAAGCTAAATTTTAAAGCAAAAAAAAACAAGGACAAGTATGAACTGTAAAATAAAAATTTACCATTTATTTTGGTTAGAAAAATAAATTAAGTATGCAAAAGTCAGCACTGGAGAGCTTGCTGCCATTTGTGCACAGCCAGGTGTGGCCTGATGTGACTGGTGAGCAGTTGGAGGCCAAAATGGGGACTTGAGAGGTTCATTCAGGAAGGAACGCATCAAGGTCTTGGACTCCCCGAGGTCACAAACTGGAGCAGGGCAGGCAGATGTCACCAGGTTGTGGTACTATAGCAGCCTGAACTCTGGTACACCACATGGAAGTAAGGGAGTCACTTCCTTGATTTCTTCAAGGCCTTCCTTGGTGGCTTCCCTGCAGCCTGCTCTTTGACCTTCTCTGCAGCCTTCTCAGCAGCCTTCCTCTTCTGCCTGGCTGGAGGTGGTGCCACAGGGGTAGTACTCATGCCAGGAGGAGGAGTAGACGAAGGTGGTGGAGGATGAGTAGACAACGGTGGTGGAGGAGGAGGTGGAGGAGGAGGAGGTGGAGCAGTAGAAGAGGAGGAGTAGTAGAAGGAGGTGGAGCATTAGAAGGAGGAGGAGTAGTAGAAGGAGGAGGAGCAGTAGAAGGAGCAGTAGAAGGAGGAGGAGTAGAAGGAGGAGGAGTAGTAGAAGGAGCAGTAGAAGGAGGAGGAGTAGAAGGAGGAGGAGTAGTAGAAGGAGCAGTAGAAGGAGGAGGAGTAGAAGGAGGAGGAGTAGTAGAAGGAGCAGTAGAAGGAGCAGTAGAAGGAGGAGGAGCAGTAGAAGGAGGAGGAGTAGTAGAAGAAGAAGAGGAAGAAGAATGTTGAGAAGGAGCAGAAGAAGAGGAAGAAGAATGTTGAGAAGGAGCAGGAGAAGAAGAGGAAGAAGAATGTTGAGAAGGAGCAGGAGAAGAAGAGGAAGAAGAATGTTCAGAAGGAGCAGGAGAAGAAGAGGAAGAAGAATGTTCAGAAGGAGCAGGAGAAGAAGAGGAAGAAGAATGTTGAGATGGAGCATGAGAAGAAGAAGGTGGGGGAGGTTGAGAAGGATCATGGAAGAAGAAGGTGGGGGAGGTTGAGAAGGAGCAGGAGAAGAAGAAGGTGGGGGAGGTTGAGAAGGAGCATGAGAAGAAGAAGGTGGGGGAGGTTGAGAAGGAGCATGAGAAGAAGAAGGTGGGGGAGGTTGGGAGTTTTGTGGTGTGTGAGGATGGGGATGGCGGCAAATGACAGTGTCCTCCGTGAGAAGACCCCTCACCCCCTGATTTGCGAGGGTGATGAGGAGTCCCTCAAAGAGGAGGCGCTGGTCTACTGTCATTTCTGCCATTTTGGCCAAAACCACCGTCACAAATCCCTCCTGAGCAGTGGGAGGCTGTTGAAGGGTTGCATGGGCGTCCCGAATGAGGGCTAGTGAGGCGTCACGCACCCTCGTATCCCTCACCTGCCTTCTCGGACGCAGGCGAAGAGGAGACACCTGACATCTGGTACTTCGCCCAGCCACCTCGTCCAACCCACTTGGGCCTGCCACCTCATCCAACCCACTTGGGCCTGCCACCACGTTCAAGCCACTTGGGCCTGCCACCACGTCCAAGATACTTGGGCCTGCAGCCTCCTCCAAGCCACTCACCCTGCCCTCCTCCTGCCTGGCATTTTCCCGATCCTCCTGCTGCCTGGTCTCGTCCTGTGTATGGAAAAAAGTACAGTTTTACTTTCTTTTTTAAAAATAATACTCATTTTCAGCTCCTGACTGTTGCATATTTTTTAGTCACGACTTAGCTAAGCCAATCATTGTGACCCATGTTTTATGGTGAATCACACAAAAATAATTCCTGGCCAATACTGACAAATGATCTGTATAACACTTTTAGCTCTACCTTTTTTTTACCTTTAACATCTTAATTTACATCTCTTTAACAACATTTAAACACCACACATTTGCACATTGAAAGTACTATATACCTGGCTCCAGCTGGGCAAATCCGGATCTTCATCCAGGATGGAAGGCTGCTGAGAGGGTTCATCTGCAGAGGGAGCAGTAGGTTGGCTGGAGGGAAGGCTGGAGGGAAGGCTGGACCTTCTGTTCCTTCTGGGGGCAAGGCTCGAAAGTGACTCCCTTACCTCCAGGTGGTCATCCAGGAAGCTCAGTTTGCTATAGTACCACAACTTGGGTACATATACCCGCCCTGCTCCAGCTCCAGACCTCCTCGAAGCCAAGACCTTGTTACGTGCCTTCCTGTAGGTGCCTCTCAAGGTCCCAATTTTGACCTCCAACTGGTCAGTCGTCACATCAAACCCCACCTGTCTCCGCACCAGTGGGAGCAGGCTCTCCAGTGCGGTTTTGCGCAAGTCTCTGTTGCGTGATATGGGGTCTTTGGTGGCCCACAGAACTGGAAGTTCTCTCCACCGGTCTATAAATATGTCCAAAAATTCAGGTCTGTTAAACAGGTTCATCTTTTCCTGTCCAAAACCAAGGAGAAATAAATAATGTCAATACACAGTCTATAAAGTTAATTACTCTTTCTCACCAGCTAGCCCTTAAAGGGTCACTAATGGATAAATCTTTTTTTGATGAAATGACTGTTTACAGTGTCTAGAGACATACAAGTGCATACATATAATGTGCCTCTAGTTTCACTTTTGCTTTTAAAATGATTTAATGTTTCTGTGAAGTAAAGAGACACACAGAACAAAAACAAAGAAATCCAGGGAATATTTTATTTTCAAAAATTATTAGCATTGTTTCAGTGGATTTTTAGACACACAGCTTAGACCACAGTGACAAGCTCCCCTGATAAATTTGAGAGGGAGCCAGAGAACCAGGAAGTGATGATTTATGCAAAGGATTACAGCTGCTTAAAAGCAAAAAGGGACAATGAGGACATGAAATCCAGACTGATATAATGTAAAGTTAGTTATTTCTGCCCCAAACAATTTGGGGTTATTGCTCCTTTAAATGTCTGTCTTTCCTGAATATGCCACTGCTGTCCCAAGTTCGAAGCATACCTACACGCTTGTCGTTCAAACGTCTTTCTTACGCAACCCGGTCGTATGGACGCTACGTGTGTTCGAGCCTTATATACACTCCGCACACGTCATCCGCCCATGCTTAAAAAATTAGATGTTTCCCCCCGCCCCTTATCTTCCGTCGCGAAAACGACAAGGAGGAATTGGCAGCAGATCATGTTGGGTCAGTTCCTAGGAAACAGATGACCAGTTGTGTTGAACTAATAAGCCAGATCTCATCCTCATTTGTGTATGAAACGTTAGAGAAAAGCACTCCGATCTAGTTTGGTCAAGACATAAAAGCGACCATTTGCATCATGTTTAAACCGACTTTTTTTCAAAAGACATCCTGAGAACCGAGATTGGCCACACAACAGTAGTTGGATCAAAATGCATAAGCAAAGCGTTGGTTACGTACGACGGCACTATAGCGGACCATTACCTTCAATTTTCGAACTAGCTATGTTTTAGTTTATGAACATAATATGTAGCCCACAAAATCATTCAATCAAGAATAACATGTAAAATGTAGTTACATACCGGTGTTTGACCCGATCGTTATCTCCGCCGTCTTCCACAAACTGTGAACGCCCCTTTTACTCACGTGGTAGCCCTTTATACACGCGCATGTGTGACTTTACGCACGTCTCCCCGCCCCTGACGTTCATGGTGTCGTCTTTTCCCCGCCCCTTTTCATTCTTTTTTTTGTTGGGAGCACATGTTAGAGAATATGGCAGCAAGACAGGAGCCAGGCCAGGCGGGACGAGGGATCACAAGGAGAATCAGATTTAAGGCCACCAACATGACCTTTGAGGAAATGGTTGAGATGGTCCTCATCTTCAAAGCAGAGGACTATGATGGGAGGCATGGGTCATACAAGTACCCGAACAAGGTCAAGGCCCAAATAATGGAGAAGGTGAGGAGGAGTCTCCATCGGAAATTTGGGGTGAAAAGATCGAAGGAGCAGATCCGAAAAAGGTGGTGTGACCTCAAAAAGCGGGAGCCGGAACAAATGAAGAGGATAAGGAGAGTGATTAGAAGAAGTACGTTTTTTATATATTTTTTAATATTTGTTCCGCGCCATGTGTTTTTAATTTCAGGTTGTACTGTATTATGTTTTTCTGCACAAGAATTTGTCGTCAAAGTGGACGTACATTCGGAACGACAAAATATTGTGTTTAAAATCATTAAAATTATGACATTTCAAAAAAATTGGGGTGAGATCAATATTGAAATTTATGTAGATGTGCTATTAAAAAAAAACAATTATTGTTAAATTAAAATATATACAGTAAAAGGAGAGTCTGCTCAGCAGTGGGTGACACATGTGGACTCATTTGCATAATTGTTGTCCCCTTTAATAACCCATTTTGGGGTTCACACAGAGGTGAGGTGATCCAGTGTATACTTGGTTGGCTTACATGTTTAAAAGTAGACCAAAGGTACAAGAATTGTCATGATCTTTGTGAATGCCTTCAATCCTGTGTTTTGCCCTGAGGGGTTTTTCGAAACATCAATAGTCCCAGAAATTGTATAAAGTGAATCATATTCCTCTTTCAGGCCTATAAGCTATTAAAATCCTGTTTCCATTTTCTTCATTCTCGTAGGGCGTCATGAAGCTTCGACACGGGAGCAAGAAGTCCAGCAAGCCACACCCCCGAGGGATGGTGATGATGCGCAGCCTGCCACCACATCAGGTAAAGTAACATATAACTAACCCAGCTTCAGGTAATGTAGATGTAGGCCTGCCTAATTTTAAAAAATGGTTTTGTCCCACATTTCAGGAGCAGGTGGTCGCTTGGACTTGGACAGGCATACTGTCCAGATGGTTATCTCTGAAATCTGGGCCTGCAGAGAAGAGGTGGAGGAGATACATCTGGCCAACAGAAAAATAAAAGAAAGAACAAGGAGGGTGGAAAATAAATTAAAAAATTTAATCGATGTTTTGGGGAGAGTCTGAATGTTAAAAAATAAGTATATGAAACCAATAAAAAACTGATTTTTTAGTATTTAATCTTAATCATAAAAAAAAAAAAAAAAATTTAAAAACCAGATTTTAAGGTTTATTTAATTAAAAAAACACCAAAAAATAAAAAAAAAACAGATTTGAATGTTTATTTAATTAAAAAAAAAAACAAAAAAATAAAAAAAACAGATTTGAATGTTTATTTAATTAAAAAAAACACCAAAAAACTAAAAAAACAAGATTTGAATGTTTATTTAATTAAAAAAAAAACAAAAAAATAAAAAAAACAGATTTGAATGTTTATTTAATTAAAAAAACAACAACAAAATAAAAAATAAAACAGATTTGAATGTTTATTTAATTAAAAAAACACCAAAAAACTAAAAAAACAAGATTTGAATGTTTATTTAATAAAAAAAACAACAAAAAATAAAAAAAACAGATTTGAATGTTTATTTAATTAAAAAAACACCAAAAAAATAAAAAAACAAGATTTGAATGTTTATTTAATTAAAAAAACACCAAAAAAATAAAAAAACAAGATTTGAATGTTTATTTAATTAAAAAAACACCAAAAAAATAAAAAAAACACGATTTGAATGTTTATTAAAATAAAAAAGACCAAAAAAATGACAAAAATGATTGTATATTGTATGATAAAAAAGACCAAAAAAATGACAAAAATGATTGTATATTGTATGATAAAAAAGACCAAAAAAATGACAAAAATGATTGTATATTGTATGATAAAAAAGACCAAAAAAATGACAAAAATGATTGTATATTGTATGATAAAAAAAGACCAAAAAAATGACAAAAATGATTGTATATTGTATGATAAAAAAGACCAAAAAAATGACAAAAATGATTGTATATTGTATGATAAAAAAAGACCAAAAAAATGACAAAAATGATTGTATATTGTATGATAAAAAAGACCAAAAAAATGACAAAAATGATTGTATATTGTATGATAAAAAAGACCAAAAAAATGACAAAAATGATTGTATATTGTATGATAAAAAAGACCAAAAAAATGACAAAAATGACAAAAATGACAAAAATGATTGTATATAAAAAAAAAAAAAAATTTTTTGGAGGGTATTTGGGAAAACAAACAAAAAAAAAAAAGAAGAAAATAAAGAGCTTTTGAACCTCAAAAAAGTGTGTGGGTGTTTTTCCTAAAATACGTTAAATTTTCTATGTGTTTGGTTTGGGGATCACCTGGGAAATGTTTGCTAGTTGATAATGAAAATACACTTAGTTACACTTAGTAAACAACTCCAAGCAACACAAGCAAGACATAACAAGTTTTGAAAAAATATTTGGATTTATTTTTGGTAAAGATTAAATTATGTCAAATTGGCTTGAGATGGTATTGCCCCCCTACCCATGAAATAGTCCATGTATTTGTCCCGCACTTCACGGGCACTCTGGGGGGGCAGTCCTGTGTGGCCAGCTTCAAGGCCCGCCAAAGTTTGTGATGGAGCCAAAAGTTGTGCCTCGGGCCCAACCAGGGCCATATAATTAGGAGATTGTCTCCGCAAAAAATTATGGAGAATGCAGCATGCAAAGATAATTGTATTCCACTTATATTCCGCCATGTGGAGAGAGGTGAGGAAAAGGCGGAACCGGCTGGCCATGATGCCGAAAGCGTTCTCAACCACTCTGCGTGCTCGGCCCAGCTGGAAATTAAAGACACTCCTCTCTGGGGTGAGGGTGCGCTGAGGGTATGGCCTCATAAGATGGGGTCCCAGGGCAAACGCTTCATCAGCCAGGAAAACAAATGGCAGGCCTTCTACATTCTGGTCATCCGGTGGCAATGACAGATCATCATCCTGAAGGCGAAGCGCAAACTACGTCTGCCTGAAGGCTCCCCCATCCGATATCCGTCCGTTCATCCCGACATCCACAAAAAGGAATTCATACTGTGCTGACACCACCGCCATCAGCACAATACTGTTGAACCCCTTATAGTTAAAGAACTGGGATCCCGAACGGGGTGGAGGCACGATGCGGACGTGCTTCCCGTCGATGGCTCCCCCGCAGTTGGGGAAGTTCCATCGGGTCTGGAAGTCCAAAGCCACAGTCTGCCACTCCTGTGGTGTGGACGGAAGCTGGGGAAGAAAAAATGCAAAAATTAGCCACATAACCTTGCAAGCAGATTAGACAAAGACATTATAAGCATTATAACATTTCTGGGAACTAGCATATTATATCTAAATATATTTAGACAATTAACACATTACACACCCCCTCTGATGGGCCAGTGCACAAGTTTGGGGGAGGGCTAGATGAGTTTGGGAGTACAAAAAACAAAAATAAAAATTATTGAATATTGGTGAACATAGACTTTACAACACATTTGGGAGGGGAGGGCTAGATGAGTTTGGGAGTACAAAAATAATATAATTAGGATTATTGGTGAACATAGACTTTACAACACATTTGGGAGGGGAGGGCTAGATGAGTTTGGGAGTCCAAAAATCAAAAATAAAAATTATTGAATATTGGTGAACATATACTTTACAACACATTTTGGAGGGGAGGGGGGGGGGACATTACAATGGATATAACACAATACATTGGGAAGTGACTAGACTAGGTAGGTTGGGGCCCAGGATAGCATGCTGGGGAGGTAAGTGATGGGAAATATGCATGTAGGCCAAAAAAGGGGCATCAATAAAGTTTACAGCATGCATGGGGGCAAAGGGGACATTCACAGCATATTCCAGACATGGTAATTAGGGAAGGAGGAAATAACTACAAGACATTAGCATACATTATAGACATAAAATGTGATATTAAAGGACCAAACTTACCCTCATATATTCCTCCTGCAGAACCTGGATGATGGCAGAGCAGGTGTCAGGAATGATGAGGCCCAGAGCCTGGGGGGAGATGCCCGTCGAGAACTTTAAGTCCTGAAGGCTTCTCCCAGTTGCCAGATAACGGAGGGTGGCAACTAGCCTCTGCTCAGCACTGATGGCTTCCCGCATAACGGTGTCCTGCCTGGTAATATAGGGGGACACCAAAGTCAACAGGTGCTGAAAGACGGGATCAGACATCCTCAGGAAATTCCTGTAATCAACAGGATTATTTTCCTGAAGCTCCCGCAGCAAAGGCATGTGAGAGAATTGGTTCCTACGGAGCAACCAATTCTTGGTCCATGAACGCGTCCTCCTCCTGTTCATGAACTCCTCATCGTCTAGGTCATAAACAAACAGACCTACACACAGAAGATGCTTAGCACGAAGTCGGCGACGACTAGGTGCCTGCAACATGGCTACAAGGCTAGGAACGAACGACAAATCAGAATTGCACTAAACAGACCGCACTGAAGAACAGCAAGACCTATGAAGAACGACCCTGACAATGAAAAACGCGGGGACAGGACCGCAATGTAAAACAATACGACCTGACCGCACGTCCCGATTGCCTAGATACGACCCCCACAAGCACAAACTGAACGGCAGAGATCAATCTGAAAGCACAAAGACTGAAAAGCATGAATCGTCACTCACCAAACTTTTACTAACACGCGTAAACATGGAATCAGCAAAAGGAGCCCCAATGGTGGCGCCAACAAAATCAAACCTCCCCTTTATAGTCGCGTCATACGTCGTGAGCGTCACCGCGCCGGAGAACGACCAAATTTTGGTCTGTTACGTGTGTACGCAAAGCAAGCCTGTCGAGCTTCTCGACAAGTTCAACAAGGAACTCGACGAGGAACTCGATGTGCTTGGCACGTCGAGTTCCTCGGCCGTGTGTACGGGGCCTGAGAGTTTAGTGCAAAGCGGTGCGATTTGTAGCTACATATCCTTGAATGGAAATAGCATGCATACTGCTTATCTGTCCTAAGATAAAAGGATCCCAGTACGTTTTATGCAACCAAAAACGTAACCACTTCAGCCGCGGAAGAATTTACCCCCTTACTGACCAGAGCACTTTTTGAGATTCAGCACTGCGTCGCTTTAACTGACAATTGTGCGGTTGCGCGACATTGCACAACCAAACAAAATTGACGTCCTCTTTTTCCCCACAAATAGAGCTTTCTTTTGGTGGTATTTGATCATCTCTGCGGTTTTCTTTTTGTTTTTTTTTGCGCTATAAACAAAAAAAAGAGTGACAAATCTTAAAAAAAGGCTATATTTTTTACTTTTTGCTATAATAAATATCCCCCAAAAATATATAAAAAGACAATTTTTTTCCTCAGTTTTGGCCGATATGTATTTTTCTACATATGTTTGGTAAAAAAAAAATCGCAATAAGTGTATATTGATTGGTTTGCGTAAAAGTTATAGCGTCCACAAAATAGGGGATAGATTTATGGCATTTTTTTTATAATGTTTTTTTAATCGTAATGGCGGCGATCTGCGTTTTTTATCGTGACTGCGACATTATGGCGGACACATCGGACACTTTTGACGCTATTTCGAGACCATTGTCATTTATACAGCGAACAGTGCTATACAAATGCACTGTTTACTGTATAAATGTCACTGGCAGGGAAGGAGTTTAACACTAGGGGGCGCTGAAGGGGTCAAGTGTGTCCTAGGGAATGATTCTAGCTGTGGGGGGATGGGCTACCAGTGACATGACAGTGATCACTGCTCCCAGTGACAGGGAGCAGTAGATCACTGTCCTGTCACTAGGCAGAACAGGGAAATGCCTTGTTTACAATGCTCCGTGACACGATTGCGGGACACCGGCGGACATTGAGTCACTGAGCATGCGGCTGGCCCACAATGCCGCGATTTAAAAGGGACGTACCTGTATGCCCATTTGCCTAGCCGAGCCATTGTGCAGATGTATATCGTTGTGCCCTGGCCGGCATGTGGTTAAATGTATTTTATTGGGCTGTATTATCCATAAAGTCCATAAAGACACGGATGAGCGAGTTTGGGGTGGAGGAACTTGACTGGTCTGCACAGAGTCCTGACCTCAACCTGATAGAACACCTTTGGGATGAATTAGAGCGGAGACTGTGAGCCAGGCCTTCTTGTCCACATCAGTGCCTGACCTCACAAATGCGCATTTGTGACAAAGTCGCATGTGTGACTTTATAGTCACTGGGGCTGTTTTGAAAACTAAGCATGAGCAGAGTTGCCACTACGGCTGCAAAACCCCTAGATGAATTGGGGACATAAACATAAGGTGGAGATAGAGAACAGCAGGATCAACCAGATTTGTTTGCAGAATACAGAAAACTAATCTCATAGTGACTGAAGGAGTATAAACAGCATGTAATACACCATTCATTGATAGTGTTTTTTTTTTAGATGTGGTTTTAGTGACACTTTAACTAATGAATTGAAACTGAACTACAGCTAACACTTTATAAACTGTTTTTGCTTTTTTGTGAATAAGGGTTTTAAACTAAAAATAAATAAAGAAGTTGAACATTGTACGCACCCCTGCCAGTAATATAATGGTTTGTTTCAACCCTCTAACTGCCACTTTTTCTGGACAGTTTGGCCTGTTAACCAGGACACTTTTGACACCATTTTGGGACCATTGTCATTTTTGCAGCGATCAGTGCTATAAAAATGCACTGATTACTGTAAAGATGACACTGGCAGTGAAGGGGTTAATCTGTAGGGGGCGCTGAAGGGGTTGAGTGTGTCCTAGGGAGTGATTCTAACTGTTAGGGGGCATGGCTTGCCATGACACATCACTGATCGTTGTTCCCGATGACAGGGAACACGATCAGTGACAGTGTCACCTAGGCAGAACGGGGAGATGTTGTGTTTACACTAACATCTCCCCATTCTTCAGCTCTGTGACCCGATCGCGGGACACCAGCGGCAATCGGGTCCCGCGGGCGCGGTCACGGAGCTCACTGCATGGTCGCGAACACGGCTTGCAAATTAAGGGGGATGTACCTTTACGCCCATTTGTGCAGCCGCGCCATTCTGTCGACGTACATCGTCGTGTGCCGGTCAGGAACCGGTTAAAGGAAGTTGAAAAACAATAGACTTACCGCCCAGCTCACCAGGTGAAAAAGCCCTTCCCCCCAAAAAAATTTATGCAGCCACCACATGTAAGAATTGGTAAGCTGCAATAAAATACATTTTTATTTGGGGTTTAATGCCACTTTAATACTTTTGGCAATTATATGTAATTACCCAACCTTACATTCTAATTGTTTAACAAGAAATAAATAACTACATTTTTATTTTTATTACACAAAAAGCAAAGTTGATGTATGGATTGTCAAGGAAATTATTATTGATACTCATTGATTAATTAATAAGGTCATTAGCGTAAATATCATTAGGGTGTTCGCTGACGTCGTGCTCCTCGACCACTTGTGGAGGAAATGGAAAAATAATGTCTCCATCAATAGTTTTGGCTTCAGGACATATACTGAAAAACACTGCTCAATGAGACCAATCCTTATGTCCTGCTGCTTTTTAATTTTATCTTTCTAATTCAATAGACTCCTCAGGATCCATTGCATTAAAAGGACATTAATATAAAATATATCATCACAGAATCAATCTGTGTTCACATCACGAGCATAGAACTATATCATCCATGGTCAGAGAGTGTTTATTGGGCACACTGTGAAGTAGGCCTCTCTTTCTCAAGGTTGTGGAGAGCAACAATTACAAAGAATAGTATAGAAGTACTAGACGTTATGCCGCGTACACACAATCGTTTTTCGGCATGAAAACAAATTACATTTTTAAAAACGTCATTTAAAATGATCGTATGTGGGCTTCACATCGTTTTTCGGCTTCTGAAAAAAAAATATTCGAACATGCTGCATTTTTTCACGTCGTTTTTTGAAATGTCGTTTTTCGTGTTGTTAAAAATTATCTTGTGTGGGCAAAAACGACGTTTTAAACCCGCGCATGCCCAGAAGCAAGTTATGAGATGGGAGCGCTCGTTCAGGTAAAACTACTGTTCATAATGGAGTAAGCTCATTCATCACGCTGTAACAGACAAAAAAGCGCAAATCGTCTTTTACTAACACGGGATCAGCTAAAAGCAGCCCAAAGGCGAATAGAAGTTTCCCTTTAGAGTGCCGTTGTACGTGGTGTACGTCACCACGCTTTGTTCATCATTTTTTAAAAACGATGGTGTGTGGGCAACGTCGTTTTTTTTTCATGCCGAAAAATGATCGTGTGTACGCGGCATAGGTGTCCTCTAGACAATGTAATTTTTTGTAATTTTCTCTATATATAGCTGTTTTCTATTCCTGTCTATTGTCTGCTTTGGTATCTTGTGTGTTGAGCTCACAATTCAAGAGTTCCCTTCAACAGTCAGGGTGAAACTGTTATCATGTTGTTGAGATAGCAACAGATATGAAATTATTAGAGCTCAATCCCATGTCAATAGGTGCATGTAGACGGCACTAGTCAACTACATTTTGGGTAGAACATTATGGCATAGGTCAGAAAACTTTTTCTGCTATTGTCCGCCCGGAGTGTGTTCTAAACAACACTTCTCTCTTCTTCTTTGCCCCCTCCTTTGAGATAAAATTGTATGCTCAGCTAAACTGAGCATAAACAGTAAGTGTATTTATATAAGTGGTTCTAAAGGCACCTTCTGTGTGCATCGGCTCCCCCCAGGCCCCCAATCATTACCTGAACCACCTCCAATCCAGGGATGTTTACTATAGCCTCGGCTGTATGGGAGCTATCCCTCCTCATTGGCTCCCACTGCTGTCTCACAGCCAGTGAGCCAATGAGGAGAGAGCGGAGGGCAGTGCTGAGCTGCGGCTCTATGTGCCTTATTGAGTGAGCATGCAGCGATTTCCCAAGGCAAGTGGCTTTCTCTGGGGGTACTGCTCGAGGGGGAGGAGCCAGGAGCGCAGGCAAGGAACCCAAGAAGAACAGGATCGGAGCTGCGCTGTGCAAAACCACTGGACAGAGCAAGTAAGTATAACATGTTTGTTTTTAAAGAAAAAAAAAACAAAAACAAAGCTTTAACCACTTGCTTACTGTGCACATATACCCCCTTCCTGTCCAGGCGAAATTTCAGCTTTCAGCACTGCGTCGCTTTAAATTAAAATTGCCCGATCGTGCGACGTGCCTCCCAAACAAAATTGACGTCCTTTTTTTCCCACAAATAGAGCTTTCTTTTGGTGGTATTTGATCACCTCTGTGGTTTTTATTTTTTGCGCTATAAACAAAAAAAGAGCCACAATATTTTTTACATTTTACCATAATAAATATCCCATTTTTTTTTCTCAGTTTAGGCCGATATGTAAAAAATAATAAAAAAAAATCGCAATAAGCGTATAGTGATTGGTTTGCGCAAAATTTATAGTGGCTACAAAATAGGGGATAGAATTTTTTTTTTTTTTTTAGTAATATGGCGATCTGCGAATTTTGTCAGGACTGCTATATCATGGCGAACACATGGGACACTTTTGATACATTTTTGTGACCATTCACATTATTACAGCGAACAGCACTATAGAAACACACTGATTATTGTATAAATGTGACTGGCAGGGAAGGGGTTAAGACAAGGGGGCGAGGAAGGGGTTAAATGTGGATCCTGGGAGTGATTCTTACTGTGGGGGGAGGGGACTGACTGGGGGAGGTGACCGATGCTGTGTCCCTATGTACAAGGGACACAGCATCGGTCTCCTCTCTCCCTGACGGGACGTGGAGCTCTGTATTTACACACAGAGCTCCACGTCCCTACTCTAAAACTGCCGATTGCGAGCACCTGGCGGACATCGCGGCCCCCAAGTGGCCGGAGGACCCGAGGCCTCTCGGATTTATAGAGCCACCTTGAGGCGGTCTTTTTACATACGCCTGGGTCTGAAGTAGTTAATATTCCTTTAACTCTACAGTATTTTGTAGACAGTTTGCCATGAGGATTGTCAGAGTGTGTCTGTAAAGCCTCATACACAGGAAGGATCAGATTGTGTGATGACAGGATGTTGTCAGAAAATCCAACCATTTGTATGCTCCATCTGACAATTGTTGTCAGACTTTCCGCGGACAAATGTGGGATAGCATGCTTTGCTATGGGGGCACCTGAGCCGAGCTGCATCTCCTTGTGTCCATTCAGACGCAGAGCTGGCATTCAGCCCTGACCCTCCCTCTCCTGATTGGCTAGCTGACTTTGATTGACAGCCGTAGGAGACAATGGCGCCACTGCTGTGTCTGCTGTGTCTGATTCGTGGACATCGCTGGACAGAGATGGGGCTGTTGCACACAGAAGGGTTTTTATCTAAATGGATAGAATCCATTAAGATATAAAACCTTCTGACTTTACAACCCCTTTAAGGATTACTCTGCTGACACCAACCTTTTCCACAGCTCGTTGAGTGAACTATAAAGCCATGTACACACGATCAGATATCTGATGGAATCTAATCCGATGGATTTTTTGGTTGGATATCCGATGAGGCTGACTTTCATCAGTCTTGCCTACACACCATCGGTCAAAAATCTGACCGTGTCCAACGCGGTGACGTAAAACACTACGACGTGCTGAAAAAATAATGTTCAATGCTTCCGAGCATGCGTCGACTTGATTCTGAGCATGCATGGATTTTTGACCGATGGACTTCCACACAGACGATCGTTTTTTTATCCACAGGACAATTTTAAAACATGTTCTATTTTTTTTCACCGATGGAAAACAAACCGATGGGGCCCACACACGATCGGTTTGTCCGATGAAAACGGTCCACCGGTCTGTTTTCATCAGACAAACCGATCATGTGTACAGGGCTTTACACTCCATTCATACCTGATCGCAAAATACAAATTGCTGCAAAAATGGCGACAGTCGTGGCAAAATTGTGGCACGATTGGAGTGCCATTAGAAGTAATGGCATGGCAAACACTTCACGCGTTTTGCAGCGATTTGAAATCACAAGCGGAATCATGGCAATTCCACCCGCGATCAGGTGTAAAGGGAGCCTAAAGGCAGTAGACCAATGAAGTCACCCCTTTGCACACTCTGTTCTCTTGTCCAATCAGCTTGTTCCTGGTGAGCATACAGTATTTACATTTTAGCTTTCTTGATTGTTTGCCAGGGTTGGCTGTTTCTCTTTGAGTGCTGCTGTAAAGGGGAATGCGAAATGCTATTACAAAGTCAAATTCAGGTACCTACATTTGCAGCTGCATTTAAAAAATGAATGTAATGGTGTATTAATTACTATGTATATACATGAAGTGATTTAAATATTTTATTTTTTATGTTTGTCTACTATGGGCCAGATTCAGGTAGGAGATATCTCCAGATACACCGTTGTATCTCTGAGTGTGCGCATAGAATCAGTTACGCATAGATTTGACTAAGATCCGACCGGCGTAAGTCACTTACGCCGTCATATCTTAGTTGCAATTTTACGCTGGCCGCTAGGTGGCGCTTCCATGTATTTACGCGTCGAATATGCAAATTAGGTAGATAGGTAGATTTTCCGGCGTATAGTTACCCCTGCTATATGAGGCGCAGCCAATGTTAAGTATGGACGCCGGGCCAGCGTCAAATTTTCTGTTGATTACGTCATTTGCCTAAGTCGTTCGCGAATAGGGTTGTGCGTAATTTACGTTCACGTCGAATGCATTGGCTTTTTGCGGGTTAATTTGGAGCATGCACACTGGGATACTTTCACGGACGGCGCATGGGCCGTTCGGAAAAAGCGTCATTTACGTGGGGTCACAATAAATTTACATAAAACACGCCCACATCTTCCACATTTGAATTAGGCGGGCTTACGCCGGCCTATTTACGCTACGCCGCCGCAACTTACGGAGCAAGTGCTTTGTGAATACTGCACTTGCCTGTCAAAGTTGCGGAGGCGTAGCGTAAATAGGATACGCTACGCCCGCACACAAATACACACTCCCTACCTGAATCTGGCCATATATCTCTCTGGAGATCACAGTTCTGGAATGGTCACTCTGTTGTGACTCATATGACATTACGGACCTCTCTTAACAATCACATGTCTAATTTTTCTACTGTTCTATACATTCTTTATACATTAACACCATTTCCCATTGCATTCTGCACATTCCGTTGTTGCTGAAGTAACCTAGGCTACTTTAATTAACCTAAATTCCTCTGTACCAAATACAGCCAGGCTTGGCCGGCAAATATGAAAGCTCTGTTACCTTCGGTATGTATACAACTGGACTGGGCTAATAGCCAACATTAGTGCTGTGTGAAAAAGAGCAATAAAACACACAGGAAAAGAAAAAAGAAATATTTTGGTAAAAATGTTCATTGTAAAACAATAAAATAAAATGGTGACATTTTCAGTGAGCTGTCAGCTTGAGTTACTATAAAGATTACCTTAAATCCTAGCTTCAGCCAAAACCTTCTTTTAATTTTAATTACATTTTTAAATTGTAGCGATAGGGTTGGAACATCTGTCAGCATTTTTTATCATGGTGTATCAATTAGCAAGGTTTTTCATTAGTATACCCCTTAGATTATCTTAAAGTTAACCCCATATAGGGCCAAGCTCAAAGAATCAGCTAAAGTGTATGTCAAGCCAAAACCCTTTTATTCCAACCGTTGTTGCCGTTGAAGAATTACACCCACTTCCCGTCTGGTAAAACATTATCAGCATTCCTTAGAAACTTTATGGATAGAAAAAGTTTAGGTTGCTAATTTGGTATCTCCTCGTTGCTGTGGTCCTTTTGTGCTGCTTTCCAATAGTCTTAAGCCTCATACACACGATCGGACTTCCATCGGACAAGTTTGTGGATTTTGTCCGAAGGGCGTTGGCCGTGAACTTGTTCTGCATACAGACAGCAGAACTTTTTCAGCCAACATACACAAAACGACGTTGTTTTTCAGCTCTTTAGCGCCACCCTTTTGGCAACTTCTGCTAATGAAATTGGAGGATAGGGGGCGCTGGGTTCACTAAACATAAAGTGATATAATCATACATAAGAAATGTATAACAATATAATTAAGAACACTAATAATAATATATATAGTGTTAAATAATAATCAAAAAAAGGTGTTCATGCATAAACTCAATAAAGTGTGATAATGCAAAGAAATGTGCAAAGTTCCAGTAATTCCACCACTCATTGTTCAAAAAATCCTTGGTGGTAAGTCACAAAATATATAAATGAATGTTGCGTGATGGAAATAGTTCATCAGAGTAAAGAGTCCACCTTCACCCACTATAGACAACAATTCACCCGACGTGTTCAAGTAAAGGATGGCACCTTACCAACAGTAGTTGACCCTTTGGTTAGAAAGAGGTCAAATAGGCTTGTTTACACAAAGTGTATAGCTCCTTGTAACCAGGGATTCTCAATCAAGCGACCGTATTTCAATAGCAATACCATGGGATATAGGATGAAAGAGAGGACCGCAATAGTATAATACTGTTTATTTTAAAACAAAATCTGGCAAGTGGCTCCTTACTATGTGCGGTGCCTGAGTCCCGGCACTGAGGCGGCTGCCCGTGTAAGGAGAGATGGTCCCCGTCGCTGGGAAGTCTGGCATGCGCTCCACCACCAGAAAACAGCTGGACCGGAAGTAACATGATTTTGCGTGACCAGTTTGCGCCTCGACGTACGTTTCGTAGATTACGTCATCAAGAAGCGAACTTCTGCTAATGTTGTCTGATGGTTAGCATTGGTTTGGAGCATGTGTGTTTGTACTTTGGATTTTAGTCCCAATTTGCATACACATGATCGGATAATCCGACAGAACACATTTGTTGTCGGAAAATTTGAGAGCATGGTCTTCCAACAATTGTCCGATGGAGCATACGGACGGTCGGATTATCCGACAAAACACGTCCACCACACAATTGTTGTCGGAATATTCGATCGTGTGTACGGGTCTTTGCTTTGTGAAGTTTGTACTCGCCCCCCACAGGCATTGTTTATACGTGATTTGCAAAACTCAATAAAATTATTTTGTTTCAACCTACATATGAAATCGATGATCATTAGCACCTGCTTGGTGTATTTGACTTTTTATACACCTGACTCTAATCCTACAAAATTCCTGACTTTGTGCAAGTATAAAGCCTCATACACACGATCGGACTTCCATCAGACTTTTCTGTAGATATTTGTTCGAATGGGCGTTGGCCGTGAACTTGTTCTGCATACACACGGCAGAACATTTTCAGCCAACTTTCCCCAAATCATGTGTTTTTTCAGCTCTTTACCTTTGGGCAACTTCTGCTATTGTTGGCTGATGTTTAACATTGGTTCTGAGCATGCGTGTTTGTACTTTGGACTTTAATCCGATGGACTTGTGTACACATGATCGGATTATCCTCCATCGGACATTTTGAGAGCATGCACAGCAAACATTGCACAGCATTGCGCCCGCTGTTTACCAATTAGGAAGCCTATTAGAGCCTATGGCTCTAATCAGGAGCTTCCAAAAACACCCCCGCTGCTGTAATTCAGATGCCTGTCGCCCAACAAGGGGCCTGACGTCTGAATAGGGGGTGGCAGCGGCAACCATAGATTAATGCAATGCATGAATCTATCTATTGGTGATAGACAGGTGCAGTAGAGAGGGGGCGGTGCTTCTGCACCCCCCTTTATGGACACATCGCCACTGATATATGTATGAAACTGTATATGAAACTGTCTACGTGTTTGGTTATGTATAATGCAATTCTTGGTTGCTTTCAATCTCTTGTCTCCTAATTAGTAACAACATTTAGAACTTGAACAGTTTGAAGATGTGTCCTTAATGTGGAAATCAGGGTGATCATAAGGTGGAAGCCAAACTATTCTACGAAGCTATCAGAGTGACTACTTAGTTTTATTGTTCTTGTGCCTTCCAGGGAGTTGTGGGCTAAGCCTCCAGCATATAGACTCAGCACCTGATACACCTCCATAGACCATTAAATGCCTCATTTAAAAAGCAGATAATAGAATTCCATGGAGAACCAGACTTCAATACTTTAAGATGCCATTACTGTAGACTGCTGATTTCATATAAACCATCTTTGCCTACCCCGTTGTCCCTGCATAGATTTCATTAACAGAGAAAAAGAATGAGTTGAGAATAGTGAATTTCTGGATGGAGCTGTCATAGATTTTAGAGGTTTCCTATGGAAAAGGGAAATTGAAAATGATGGAAATGCTGGGAAGAAATGATTGGCAGGATCCTAGCTATCAGCTTGTCTTCTTCTGCAAAGAGCCGATGATATTAGTGGCGATAGGTCACAAACTCTGATAATCAAGATTTATTTTTGAGATTCAATTTGGAATTCTATGGCACAATTTTATATTTAAGGTAATCTGCATTCTATTGGGTAAAGGTTTTCATGCAATGTATTTTAATGATCTTAAATATTTTTTATATTTTGAAGTTTAAGTCGCTTTAACTTTAAAGTTTAACTTGCTTAGCAACTCCTGTGATCTACATGTGCCGTGTACGGCTGCCAATACAAGTGAATGGCTGTACACAGGGGTGTTTGGATTAATGTCAATGACTTCTACATTGCATATGCGCATACAGCGCTCCGCTCCATACATTGCATTTTCACATTCAGGGAGAAGCGCTGTACACACATGCTTATATAAATGCCAATGCATAAGCCACCGGTGCTTACCTTACCTTACAACCAGGTACACCTATTCACTTGTATTGCCAGTTGTACACAGCACATATGGCTCCCCAGATGCCAGAAAGCATTAAAGATTTCATGCCTTAGCACACATTGCGGTCATTGCAATACTTTTTGTCACACCGTATTTGCACAGCGGTCTTACAAGCGTACTTTTTTTGGAAAAAATTCACTCTTTTGTATTAAGAAATAAGACAACAGTAAAGTTAGCCCAATTTTTTTCATATTGTGAAAGATAATGTTACGCCGAGTAAAATGATACCCAACATGTCATGCTTCAAAATTGCGCCCGCTCGTGGAATGGCGTCAAACTTTTACCCTTAAAATCTCCACAGGCGACGTTTAAAAAATTCTATAGGTTGCATCTTTTGAGCTACAGAGGAGGTCTAGGGCTAGAATTATTGCTCTCGCTCGAACAATCGCGGTGATACCTCACTTGTGTGGTTTGACCACCGTTTTCATATTTAACGGGGGCGCTACTCACGTATGCGTTCGCTTCTGCGCGCAAGCTCGTTGGGATGGGGGGCGCTTAAAAAAAATGTTTTTGTTGTTTTCTTATTTATTTTTATTTATTTTATTAATTTTTACACTAAAAAGAAATAAAAAATGGGTCGCTTTTATTCCTCCTACAAGAAATGTAAACATCCCTTGCAATAGAAAAAAGCATGACAGGTCCTCTTAAATATAAGATCTGGGGTCAAAAAGACCTCAGATCCCATATTTAGACTAAAATGCAAAAAAATAAAAAAATGTGTCATTTGAAAAAATTACAACAAGAAAATATTGCTTTAAGAAGCATGGGCGGAAGTGACGTTTTGACGTCACTTCCGCCCTGCTATGCTATGGGGAAGGGTGGGGGCCATCTTGCCCTCACTCGTATCCCAGCCTATCAGGAGAGAGGACCCGATCGCCTCCGCCGCTGCCGACGGCTCCGGTAAGTGGCATGGAGACCACGGTTATCGTTGAAAGGACCGCTCACTGAAAATATGGATATCTTGGTTGTGGCAGCAGTTGCTGCCGTTACCGAGATATCCATTTTTAAAAAAATTACGTATATATACAGTGAGCGGTCCTTAAGTGGTTAAATGCGGACACTTGATGTTTCAGAGAAGCCAGCTTGAAGCGAGGGCAACTATTGTTTCAGAGAAGCCATGTCCAAGGCCACCTAATTTGCCTCTGCTCAATCACTGTGTGCTAGTTTTATTTTACCCATTATGGGCATGGTGGGGCCCCCATGTCTAAGTTTTGCTTAAGGCCTCACAAAGCCTAGAGCCGCCTCTGTCCCATAGTGTTGGGTGAGGGGACCAAAGCCTCTTCTTTCCTATGTATGGAATCACTTTTTGGTTACTAACACCGTTGCCTCCACACTCTCCTGTTCCCGCGCAACTGTGTCCATCACAATATCGTGAAAAGAGATGAGGAGTACTCTAATTCACTCCTGCAGGGCTTGACTTCAGTCCTGCCATGAACTGACCCCACAGTATGTGACCTGAGTCGGTGATTTCTGCGCAACCATGTGCATCCTTCTTCACCAATCCTTTCCAGAGGTGCTGAAGCCCCACTGCAGAGTGCACAAGGCTCTCGCCTTACTGCTGTCTTCAGACAAAAAATGTGCAGCTTCGGGACCATCTAGGGTTGCCACCTCATCCCTTTAAAACAGAACACATATGAATTCCACAGGCTCTGAGGCTAAATTAATTTAGATAAGGCTCCACTTGAGTTCAATTACCACCTTAATCAGCCACAGAACCTGTGTAATTCATATGTGTTCTGTTTTAAAGGGATGAGGTGGCAACCCTAGGACCATCACCTTTTTTCCTAAACAGGTCCTCTAGGTGTGTCACAGTTTGCTGCAATGTGGCCTGGAACTTGTATTGAAGTCAGGGACAAATGATTCACAACAAGTGTGGTGAAAGGCAGCCCAAACAGGACACTCATAGATGACAACAGCATGTAACAGAGCTGACAGCATCTGTCTGTAGGGGTAGAACGCAGCCTGGCCAGTCCAGGCCCAAGTGGGAAGGTTTCCAGGAAGAAAAGTGAATCCCTATGCTTTAGATTAGGGGGGCAGCGCCCCTGCACGCCTTATGAATGGGCCACCACTGCTAGTGTGGCTCAGTGCCTCCTGAATTGAGTGGTGCTACCATGAGGTGGCAACCCTACTGAGGGGTGGTAAGGCAGAGAGCCCAAGGTGTTAAGGGCCCCCTGGCAAAGGCAACTCAGGGGTGCTCTGAGTGTCCCTATAGGTTTAGGACCCCAGTGAAAAAACAAGCATTAGCAGCTGGGTCACTGTGCTGGAAGTGGGCTCTCAGCATGTCATGGACATATGTTTGTCGTGTGGGCATTAAGGCCTACTCTCCCTTGCCACTACACATATGCAAGAGGTTGAGCAACACAAAAATCTGTTATAACACAGCCTTAGTGGATAACAGCTTTTTTCTACCCTCTCTGCTTATAACAGTGTGCAATCCAATTATTTTGTTACATTATAGTCTGTACTATGAGCCTGCCTGATAAAGTATGACACACACTCTCCTTGTGTCAGTTTCAATATGGCACAAGGATCTTGCTATACATGGACAGACAATTACAGTATTACAATGTATACAAAATCTCCTCCAGCCAGCCCTCTTCACTGACAATGTTTTCTCCTACATAAACTCTCAGCTCAATGGCTAACAATCCACTCGCCTATGATAATAATAACACTCGGCTATATAGTTCCATTCTTGTCCCACCATGGACCTGTTTCAGTCCATAAACAATGGCAGTGACAGCTCATTCTAATTTCCTTCCAGCCAAGTCTCTCACAGATGGTTTTCATTCACGTGGGCATAGATGCATATTTTCAGCTTGGAATGTAGGTTCTTGCTAACAGAGCTAGCAGAAGACCTTGTGCAAAATATGAGCCTAAATTACTCATGTTTACATGTGCTTAGATGTTTTCCTTATGGAGATTTCTATTTGGTCTCAATGAAGCTAATTTAACTAAATTTAAATGCCGGTAAATGCTGTGTACATACTGTACGTGTGTGAGCTTTGGGGTGAACACTCTAATGCAATGGGCTGCGCACACCATTGCTTAGGGCAGGGGTACTGCATTAAAATTCAAGGAGGTCCGGTCGCCAAAATGTTCTTTGGGCCGAGGTCCGAATCTCGGTGTCCCCATCACAGCGCCCCTTTACATGAGGTGTCCCCATCACAGCGCCCCATTACATCAGGTGTCCCCATCACAGTGCCCCTTAACATCAGGTGTCCCCATCACAGCGCCCCATTACATCAGGTGTCCCCATCACAGTGCCCCTTAACATCAGGTGTCCCCATCACAGCGCCTCTTTAAACCAGGTGTCCCCATCACAGCACCCCATTACATCAGGTGTCACCATCACAGCACCCCTTTACATTAGGTGTCCCAATCACAGCGCCCCATTACATCAGGTGTCCCCATCACAGCGCCCCATTACATCAGGTGTCACCATCAAAGAGCCCCTTTACATCAGGTGTCACCATCACAGCCCCCCTTTACACCAGGTGTCCCCATTACAGCGCCCCTTTACACTAGGTGTCCCCATCACAGCACCCCTTTATATCAGGTGTCCCCATCACAGCGCCCCTTTACATCAGGTGTCCCCATCACAGCGCCCCTTTACATCAGGTGTCCCCATCAAAGCGCCCCTTTACACCAGGTGTCCCCATCACAGCACCCCTTTACATCAAGTGTCCCCATCACAGAGCCCCTTTACATCAGGTTTCCCCATCACAGCGCTCCTTTACATCAGGTGTCCCCATCACAGTGCCCCTTTACATCGGGTGTCCCCATCACAGCGCCCCTTTACACCAGGTGTCCCCATTACAGCGCCCCTTTACACTAGGTGTCCCCATCACAGCACCCCTTTATATCAGGTGTCCCCATCACAGCGCCCCTTTACATCAGGTGTCCCCATCACAGCGCCCCTTTACATCAGGTGTCCCCATCAAAGCGCCCCTTTACACCAGGTGTCCCCATCACAGCACCCCTTTACATCAAGTGTCCCCATCACAGAGCCCCTTTACATCAGGTTTCCCCATCACAGCGCTCCTTTACATCAGGTGTCCCCATCACAGTGCCCCTTTACATCGGGTGTCCCCATCACAGCGCCCCTTTACATCAGGTGTCCCCATCACAGTGCCCCTTTACATCAGGCATTCCCGTCAGAGTGCCTCCTTACATCAGATGTCCCTATCACAGTGCCCCTTTACATCAGGTGTCCTCATCACAGCGATCCTTTACATCAAGTGTCCCCATCACAGCGCCCCTTTACATCAGGTGTCCCCATCACAGCGCCTCTTTACATCAGGCATTCCCGTCAGAGTGCCTCCTTACATCAGATGTCCCTATCACAGTGCCCCTTTACATCAGGTGTCCTCATCACAGCGATCCTTTACATCAGGTGTCCCCATCACAGTGCCCCTTTACATCAGGCATTCCCGTCAGCGTGCCTCCTTACATCAGATGTCCCCATCACAGTGCCCCTTTACATCAGGTGTCCCCATCACAGTGCCCCTTTACATCAGGTGTCCCCATCACAGCGCCCCTTTACATCATGTGTCCCCATCACAGCGCCCCTTTACATCAGGTGTCCCCATCACAGCGCCCCTTTACATCAGGTGTCCCCATCACAGCGCCCCTTTACATCAGGTGTCCCCATCACATTGTTCTTTACATCAGGCATTCCCGTCAGAGTGCCTCCGTACATCAGATGTCCCCATCAGAGTCACCCTTAACGTAAAATGTGCCCATCAGCATACCCATTAACATAAAATAAGGATCAAGCTGATGGGCACATTTTATGTTAAGGGACACTCTGATGGGCACATTTTATATTAAGGGGCACTCTGATGGGCACAACAAAACGTGCCCCTTAACATAAAATGTGGCCATCAGAGTGCCCCTTAACATAAAATAAGGGTCACGTTGATGGGCACCCTTTTTATGTTAAGGGGCACTCTGATGGGCACAACAAAATGTGTCCAGCAGTGTGCCCCTTAACAAAATATGCCCATCAGTGTGCACATTCAAAATTTACCCATCAGCGTGCCACTTAAAATAAAATTTGTCCATCAGAGTGCCCCTTAACATAAAAAAAGGTGCCCATTAAAGTGACCTTTAACAAAATATGCCCAGCAGTGTTCACAATAAAAATATACCCATTGGTGATTATTGGTTTACATGCCCACATACCTTGAATGCAGGAGGTAACTAAAACACCAAAGGGGCGGAAGCTGCAGGATATGGAGAACCAGGACCAGGGAACCGCGAGCAGAAGGGTGGCGGAGCGTGCAGGTGACTTCACGCCCCTATTTCAAAGGAGAGCCAGGACCAGGTGTCTGGCCGAACACCTGGAACTGCGAGCAGCAGGGGGTGGGGCGCGCACATGACCTCACACCCCTACTCGCAAGGAGAGACTGGACCTGGGAACTGCAAGCAGCAGGGGGCGGGGCGCACGTGACATCACGCCCCTAGTAGCGGCCCGTGAGTGTGAGTCTTCCCTGTGGTGAGGAGCAGGGGGCGGCGCACTCATGCATGCAGCATCACTGGTTGCTAGGGAAACCTGTGGTCCCAGCAAACCAACGCTTGCTAATGCTAACAGTACTGGCGGCCTGGCAGTCCGGTCAGAAGCGTCTCTGGGGCTGGACTTGGACCGCGGGCCGCCATTTAGTGACGGCCGGGTTAGGGCATTCACACTAGTGGTTGTCAACAAGAAAATAAAAAAAAAGGCGCACCAGCCTAGTGTGTTACCGTTATAACAAATTTAATATAATAAAGTGTATAAAAAAAACACTAGTGGTTGTATTGGTGGTAAAACCATGGCTCAACCATGGGTTTTTACCAACTCATCAGAGGCAGCAGCTGGGGGTGTACACATGCTGCAATCGTGATGCTTTGCTTCGTGGCTGCGTCAGGAGTTATGTTACCTGATGTATTGGTGGGCACTACTGCACACTGACCGTGACCTATTCAAGTGAATGGGAATGCTCTGCAAAGCACTACTTTTTCAAATCTTACCACACCAAATCGCATAGTACTGCAGCACCATGTGGTTTGGTGGCACCCAGGACCCTGCAATATACACCGAGTGCAGAGTTACTCCAAAGGCTCTGCCTTATTAGGAGATGGATTGGGGATAGTGAAAGAAGAGGAGGATCAGAGATGACAGGATCAAACAGCCTTTTTACACAAGGTGGAGGATTAACCCCTTAGGTTCCACAGTGAGTATAACAAGCATGTTTTACTGCATATACAGACTGATTTTACTGTTGCGGGTTTAGTAACATTTAAGATTTCACTGTCTTGGCAAAGGAGACATTGATTGTGGTATAATTTGTGATGTGACATTTCAAGTTAATGGTTCGGTTGAACAAAATTAATTTCTGAACTTTTTCAATAGTTTCCAGCTGCTAAAATATAAACTTTTTCTTTTGAACACTGACCAGAAGCTTTACAGCTAAAATAAAAACTGACAGGAATAATTTTTTAACCTTAGAAATTAACCAGTTCAGCCCTGGAAGAATTTGCCCCCTTAATGACCAGAGCATTTTTTGCAATACGCCACTGCATCACTTTAACTGACAATTGCACATGCGATGCTGTACCCAAACAAAATTGACGCTCTTTTTTCCCCCACAAATATTGCTTTTTTTGGCAGTATTTGATCACCTCTGCAGTTTTAATTATTTGCGCTATAAAAAAAATATTTTTTTTACTTACTGCTAGAATACATATCCAAAAAATAATCAGTTTAGGCCAATATATGTTCTGCTACATATTTTTGGTAAATAAAATTGCAATAGGCGTATATTGATTGGTTTGCACAAAACGTATCGTGTCTACAAACTACAGGATCGATTTAGGGACTTTATTTTTTTATTGTTTCTACTGGTAATGGCGGCAATCTGTGATTTTTAGCAGGACTGCGACATTGCGGCAGACAAATCTGACCCCAAATTACACTTTTTGGGGACCAGTGATATTATTACATTGATCGGTGCTATAAAAATACACTAAAGGGGTTAACACTAGGGGGCGATCAAGTGTGTTCCCTAAGCGTGTTCTAACTGTAGGGGGGATGGGCTTACAAAAACATGACTGGCAGCAGTAGATCCCTCTCATGTCACTAGGAAGAACAGGGAAATGCCTTGTTTACATAAGCAGTTCCCCTTTCTGCCTCTCCTCGTCGCAATCGTGGCCGCTGGCAGACATCAAGTCCGCAGGACCCGTGGGCGCGCATGACCGCTATCCCGCTTTTACAGATTGATGTACAGGTATGTCAATTTGCGCAGGAGAGCCATTATGCTGACGTATATTGGCGTGAGCCGGTCGGCATGTGGTCCGGTCATGTAAAAAACTGCCCACCATAGATTCTCACATGCATAGTGCATAGACCACCACACCCAACTGCCCCCCCTCTCCACCGGCATAAAGCAAAAAGAAGGAAAGAACAAAACACTTACATTAAAATAGAAATCCAGTTTAATTCCCTTATGTCCCACCCCGCACGTTAAAGTGATATTAAAGGCTTTTTTTCTTTTCTTTTTTTTTAAAATAACAAACATGTCATACTTACCTGCTCTGTGAAGTGGTTTTGCACAGAGCAGCCCCAATCCTCCTTTTCTTGGGTCTCTTGCTGGCACTCTTGGCCCCTCAATCCTGCTGAGTGCCCCAAGAGCTCGTTTCTGAGCCATGGCTCTGCATGTCCATTTACACATAGAGCTGCGTCTTAGCCCACCCACTCTTTCTCCTCATTGGTTCACTGCATGAAGGTAAAAAAATGAGTGGTGCTCAGACGTGCTTAAAGGGGTTTTCCACCTTTTTTTTAAGTTTATTAAAAGTCAGCAGCTACAAAAAGTGTAGCTGCTGGCTTTTAATAAACAGACACTTACCTGCTCCACGGCTCCAGCGACGCGCCGGCCGGGGCTCCTTTTCTCGCCCTCCCTCACCGGTGTCTTCATTCTTAGTGTGGGCACCTGGTAGTGACAGCTTTCGGCTTCACGGCCGGGCACCCACTGCGCATGCGCGAGCGGCAGTGCGCATGCGCGAGCGGCGCGGCGCCGTCCGATTGGACAGGCACTCGCCTACAGGGAGGGGCTGTGAAAAGGTGATTAAGCTAATCGCCTTTCCTGCCCCTTGGCGGAAGGAGGAAGTGGGACAGGAAGTCCCCTTCTCCTGAAGCCCACGCTCCCCCCCCCAAAAAATGACATGCCAAATGTGGCATGTAAGGGGGCGAGAAGTGGGTTAAGCGGAAGTTCCATTTTTAGGTGGAACTCCGCTTTAAGTGAGCACTGGCCAGTTCAGGAAGAATGCCCATACTCCACCACCATTGAATAAGAAGAGGAAGCTGTCATGACTTCACCAGACTGGCTAGGAGACTCCAGGAAGAAAGTATACTATTTATAGGTGTTCTCTTTTTATAAAAATATCCTGGGGGTTTGGGTGGCAGGCGGGGAGTAAAATGGCCAGAGTTCCGCTTTGATTAAATACCTCTAAATAGTAGATAAATACATATTTAAATAAATAAGACACCACAACCATTCTTAACTTTCATGTGGTATTTTACTGGGGTTAAAGGATATTATAATAAATTCTACCACCATAACAATTAAACACATTTAATAACGCATACAAAAATAAAAATAAACATGGCTCAGCCATTTAAGCTCAAGCCAACCATAACATTTAAATACATTTCATAACACATAAACTATGACTCATCCAATTAAAGGATATCCAAAGCCACTGTATAAAATAATGAAAATTGTATGAAATTTCCAGCAATTATGCAAAATTGAAGAAGAGAAAGACCAGTATTTATAGATCTAGGAAAAGTGACAGCGTTAGCCGTTGTGGCTAGGTACAATTTCTCTCTAAATGGATTTAATGACACTGTATAACGAAAGAATGGAATTTGTGATTAGTGCCGTATTTGTTCTTTGCTTTTGTATTATACATTATAAATATCCCTATACAAGCTAATATTAATTTATACATTTTTTAGATGATATATGTTTTTTTACGCTTATGTTTAAGTTAAAATAAGAACTGCACAGTGCGCTTGTTCTAATTTGTGGAACATCTTCAAATGAGCAGTCATTAGTATATAAATACGTCTGTGTCTCTATCATTATAGGAACAGAGGGAAATCCGCAGCTCTTGTCTTCAGTAGCCGTAGATGGTTACCAAGGAAACATCAAGGCCCAAGCTAACTGTGGGATCTAAGGGCAAAAAATAATAGACATTTAAGGTAAGTGATCGTAATTAAAATGTATAAACAGACACAGCAGTGTAGATATGACCACTGTCCGTAGGTGACCAAATTGATCTCAGGTTTTGTTTTTGATAAGTCTATGGCAGCATAATTTGAGACGTTAACCTCAAAAGGGCCATGGGCAGTGAGAAGTGTCGTGATCAAAAAGAAAATGCACGGAAAAGGCTTACATTAACAATGTAGTGACCTACATTTTGATAAGGTTATTCTACATATTTCAATTCAGCTTCTGATTTACACGTTCTTACTGGTTTCAACTTACACAGTGCGTCGCCTTTATGTAATGTCATTAACAGAGCTGCCAATTGACCCCGATTCCCAGGTTTTGAAGATTATCCCCTGGAAATGTCCCCAATTTTCAAGCACTGACCAGCTGTAAAAAAAAAAAAGGTGCTAGATTCAGTTATTACAGTATAGTAACAAAAGAAAAAAAAGCAAAAAATAAGTTTTCCTTACTTAAAGTGGTTGTAAAGGCAGAAGTAGCCAGATTCACAAATAGTTACGCCGGCGTATCAGTAGATACGCCGACGTAACTCGGAATCTAAGCCGTTGTAAGTTTAAGTGTACGCTCAAACTGAGATACACTTAAACCTAGCTAAGATACGACGGCCTGCGCCGTCGTATCTTAGGGTGCATATTTACGCTGGCTGCTAGGTGGCGCTTATGTTGAGTTCGGCCTAGAATATGTAAATGACTAGATACGCCGATTCGCGAACGTACGCTTGCCCGTCGCAGTAAAGATACACCGTTTCCGTAAGAGATACGCCGCGTAAATATAAAGCTGCCCCCTAGGTGGCATAGCGTATGGCCGTCGTTCCCGCGTCGAAATTTGAAAATGTTACGTTGTTTGCATAAGTCGTCCGTGAATGGGGCTGGACGTAATTTACGTATGGAAAGTGATGGTGAAGCGCTGTGAACTAAAAATAGAAGGGGATCTCAATACCTAACAGGTAGGTAACCCTAAAGTGAAATACATAAATAAATAAATAGATACTAGGTGACTATTACAGGGAAAGAAAGGTGAATAAACAACATATAATGTGAACATAAAGTGACACGAATGTACCAAGCTGGATGAACCAGAAACACAGTGGTAAAGGTGCACGGATGTGAACCAAACAGTAGCTTACACAAACTAAAATAACTGCGTACAGAAACAATGTATAACAGAAATATGTGAAAAATGGTCTATTTAAAAAAGTGACATCCCAGAAGACAGTCCGGTGTGTCATGAATGTACCAGGCTGGATAAACCAGAGACACAGTGGTGAAGGTGCACGGATGTGAACCAAAATAACTGTGTACAAAAACAATGTATAGCAAAAATGCGAAAAAAAAAGTCTATTTAAAATAGTGACGTCCCAGAAGACAGTCCAGTGTAAAAGTAGGCAAACTTCGGTGCGCACACCTCTTGTGGTACTAGATGCTCACCTCAGAGCCATAGCATAATTTACGTTCATGTCGAAACCAATACGTCCTTGCGGCGTACTTTGGAGCAATGCACACTTGGATATGTACACGGACGGCGCAAGCGCCGTTTGTAAAAAACGTCAATCACGTCGGGTCACCAATCATTTCCATAAAACACGCCCCCCCATCCTCATTTGAATTAGGCGCGCTTACGCCGGCCCCATTTTCGCTACGCCGCCGTAAGTTAGGAGGCAAGTGCTTTGTGAATACAGACAGTACTTGCCTCTCTGACTTAAGGCGGCGTAGCGTAAATACGATACGCTACGCCGCCTTAAAGATGCGGCGCCCTACCTGAATCTGGCTAAAGGTTTTTTATCTTAAAGCGGAGCTCCACCCAAACATGGAGCTTCCGCTTTGCGGAACCCTCCCCCCTCCGGTGTCACATTTGGCACCTTTCAGGGGGGAGGGGGGTACAGATACCTGTCTAAGACAGGTATTTGCACCTACTTCCGGGAATACGGGACTGCGGCAGACACGCCTCTACCTGCAGCCCCCGCTGTCTTCTGGGAAACACACTGTTCCCAGGAGAGAGCGGGGACCAGTGACGGCACATGCGCAGTAGGGAACCGGGCAGTGAAGCAGGAAACAGGAGCAATAAAGTAGCTATATTTAATGACAAGAATACCGTGGTTGGGTTATCAATAAATATTATTATTTACAAAATTGTTTATTTTGTCTCAAAAAAAAGGTTTCATTGGTATGTAGTGTCAAGGTGATTTTTGCGTTTTCCCATAAGGCTGAGGATATATATACCCTCCCTTTTTAATTGGAGGTAATTTTTTAAGACTAAATAAATAAACAATTTTGCACAATAACGAATATTTATTGATAACCCGACCATGGTATTCATGTCACTAAATAAAGCTACTTTGTTACCCCTGTCTCCTGCTATGGGGGAACCCCTTTTTTAATATTACCGTAAATTAACCTTCTGAGATTAAAAAGACAGATCCCTTTAAGAACCAATCATGTAGACTAAAACAACTCTCTATCTTGCCTCTAGTTTTGCAAACTTTGACTAATTAATATACAAAAAATGATCAGGTAAAACTGCTCTTGCTATTTTCAACATTGCTCTTTTTTGATATTACTATTTAAAGTAGAAAATGCAATAACTTAGAAGCAGTATGAAAAGATTAGGGAATTATAATACTTTAAATTGTTAGAAGATCACTCCAACAAATCATCATTTTGGTTATAAGCAGTCTGTTTTTTCATTAGTCAGCCCTTGGATCTTTATTACAGATGTATGAAACAAAAAGCACCCCCCCCCCCCCCCCAAATGAGGTTTTGGCAAAATGTTGTCATATTGGCAAATTGACTGAAGTTAAAGTGATTGTAATGCCTTGTACACACAGTCAGACTTTTGACCATGCAAAAGTCCGCTGTGAGTCCGTCGGAAGTCTGACGGAAAGATAGAGAACAGGTTCTCTATCTAGGGCCCGTCGGACTTCTGACAAAAAAAGTCTGATGGAGGCTACACACGGCCGGACTTTCCGAGAAAAAAAAGCCTGTCTAACTTTTCCCCCCGGAAAGTCTGGCCGTGTGAAGGAGGCATAAGGGTTGTGTTTTTTTAATTTAAATGACAAACATGTTATGCTTATCTGCTTTATGCAATGGCGGCTCTAACTCCTACCTCTCTGCTCCCTCCTCATTGGCTGTGATTGACAGCAGCAGGCGTCAATGGCCCCCACTGCTGTGTGAGGCAATGAGGAGAGAGAGAGAAACTCGGCTCTCATGCACATCGATGGACTAAGATGGGGCTCACGTAAGTATAAGAGGACAGGGGGGCTGAAAGGGGAGCTGCACATTTAATGTATAGAATACATTAAGGTAAAAAACCTTCTGCCTTTACAACCACTTTAATGATGAACGTGAAACTAGCGTGATTTAAAGGTAATGGAAGCTCTTTCAAATATCTTGGATCTGTTATTTGCCATAAAAAATACACATCATTAGCTGTTTTGTTTTTAACAAAAAATAAATAAATAAAAATAAGCAATAGTAGACAAAAAACTACACACAGACACAAAATGAAAATACATAGGCCCGGATTCACAGACACTGGCGCATATTTATGCCGCCGTAGTAGCGTATCTCCTTTACGCTACGCCGACGCAGCGCAGAGAGGAAAGCACTGAATTCACAAAGCACTTCCTCCAAAATCTGCGCTGGGTTTCTCAGGCGGAAGTCGGCGGAAGTGGAAGTGGGCGTGAGCCATGCTAATGAGGCGTGACCCCATGCAAATGATGGGCCGAGCGCCAGACAGATACGTATCGCCAACTGCGCATGCGCCGTCCCGTGGGCATGCTCACAATCACGTCGGAACAACTGCCTAAGATACGTCGGATCACTGCCTACGACGTGAGCATATCCTACGCCTAGTCATATTCACGTCCTACGTAAACTACGTAATATACGTCGGCTTGTGTTCCCTGGTGCAGCCCTTTGCATGGATGCTGCTGAGTTACACCTCCTTTATGGGGCATAACTTTACGCCGGACTTATGACTTTACGCGCACTGCATCGGACGGACCTACGTTCGTGAATCGGCGTATCTCCCTCATTTGCATATGTGAATAGAAAATCAATGGGAGCGCCAAATACGTCCAGCGTAAATATGGGCCCACTCTACGCCGATGTAGGCAAGTTACGTCAGTCGGATGAAGCCTATTTTCAGGCGTATCTTAGTTTCTGAGTCCGTCGCATAGATACGATGGCGCATATTTACACTTAAGCAGCGTATCTCGAGATACGTTGGCGCAAGTGCTTTGGGAATCCGGGCCATAGAGTACAATGTAGGTACTTTATTACCCCTGAAAATGTAATTCAAGTATGTAGTATGTACCTTTTTTTGCCATCAGCCTCCTCCAAATGCCCTGGCATTTTATTTTATTTTTGCTTCTGCGATCCGACTTCCTGTTAAAGGATGGCTACTTTTATTCTCCATGGTGTCACTGTATGTAGGAATGTAGCCACCTTCTCATGCTTGCTCCTAAGATGGACTATGGACTATGGGATTTGTAGTGTGCATAGAGCAGTGCCACAAGTATACTCCACTGCCAGTTCCAAAAAGTTACAAATTTTGTTACAGATGGGGAGGTACACGACCAGTTTTCTGGTTCAAGGACAATAAGAAGCGCTGACCAGTCATTTAAAATAGCAATCACTGCCCAGTAACTGCAATAACCTGAACCTTAGGGTTCTGCAAACTCTGCTGTCTATTGAATAAAAGTTAAAGCAAACTCAGATAAAGGCAGACCCTTTTGGATATGCAGAGAGATTGCTGCAGGGCTCAAGTCCTGCGGGAACGCGTGGGAACGGAGTTCCTGCACTTTTTTCACAGCAGGAACTCAGTTACCTTTGCAGGACTAGAGCAGCCGAGAGCAGCCGAGCCGCCCGAGCCAATCCTTCACTAAGCGGCGATGCCCAGCTTGAGTTATCGCCGGATTTAGAAAGTACTTGCTTCTTTCTAAATCCCGCGATAACTCGCATCAGACCTCCGCAATGTCTCCTGGGAACAATGACAAAAGCTCCCAAGAGACATTGCGGCATCGAGGAAGTGAGCATATCATTGGTGGGGGAGTGGATCTTGGGTGGGAGTTCCCACACTTTTTTCCCCAGGACTTGACCCCTGGATTGCTGTGATTGGAGGCAAGATAGAATTATAACTTTAAAGTCTAACTCTACATTTAAAATCCCTTTAAATAGTTTGTTTGGGACAAATTGTCCCAAACAATCTACTGCACTAACAGGAGCTCTTGCTGGCTGTGCTGTATTATCTGTATCTAGCCTCAGCTACTTACAGTATACAGTGTTGTGTTCTGGCAGCGAGACCCATTCCTGGAACAAAATAGTGTGGGGCTGAGCACTGCTTAGCCTTTCTCAGGGAACTTGGTATTCTAGGAATTAATACAAAGCTCCCTCTGATATGCTGAGTAGGAGATTGTGATGTTATTCACCCACCAATTTGTCTTTATTTGTAGAATACAAAGCTTCCTGTGAATGGCTGAGTGACACTCAGCCTTGCTATATTTATATTATGTTCCAGGAGTGGGATCGGAAATTCCCTTTTCCACTCCCGCAACACAGCACTGTATACTATATGTAGCTGAGGATATTACATCCCATTACTAAAGCACACCCAGCAATCGCACCTGTTAGTGCAGTTGGTCCAAGCAAACTATTTAAATGGACAAGAAAAGGGGAGTTAAGCTTTAAGGAGTTATACTAATGGGGATGAAATTAATAAAGTGAAGTTGTGATTCATTCGCAAGGCAACATCCAAAAAATGTTTAATTCCTCTACATTTTGATTTTCAAAATGAATATGGTTTTACCTTATTAATACTGCTCCAATACTAAATACTATTTACAAAAGCTGAGTATTTTAACCAGAGGGTGGACTTGCTATTTCATTTTTTTTGTTGTTGTCGTAACAGTTTAAACAATGCAAGACGAGCAGTGATTTAAATGACCTCAGTTGAGGTAATATAAACTCGTATAAAATGTTACACAAACAGGAAATTTTTGTTGTAATTGAAATGTCTGTTTGGAAGAAATGCCAAAGAATATTTTACCGAAAAAGTCATAAATTAAACTAGCTATTTCCCTGTTTATATAACACATTACAATTACTACTGTTATTCCACTATCAGGCATATGATCTCACTCATGTTAGAACTATAATTGTTATAACGGAGTTTGTTTAACTCCGTTATAACAATTATAGTTCTAACATGAGTGAGATCATATGCTTGATACATCTACAAAATAATGGCTGGTTTCTCCCCCTCTAGGTCATCGATGAAAAGGGCTACTAGAGAAGGAGAGTGAGCAGAGAGAGAGGAAGACTCTGATTGGCTGCAACGGCGGCCAAAACGTATCCGCACCCATGGGACAGAATGCGATATAAGAGGCAGACAGTTTGCCAGGGAGAGAGCTGGTGAGAGCCTGCAAAGAGTGTGTGGTCTGTGAGTGGCACCAGGGATAGTTTGCCAGAGAACCAGAACCCCAGGACATAAGACAGGAATAGGATGTATAGCCGACTGGAGTTGGATTGCCACATGGACCGCCAGAGATTTTGAGCTAGATAGAAAGAGCAACAGAAGGGGGGAAAGGTGCAGACTCCTGTTGGCCATCCTGCATACTAGCCATCAGATATACTGTGGCCTACAACTCTGAGACTGTAGGCCACATCCACCCAACTACATAACCTACCCAAGCATAACCCCATTAAGTAAGACACCAAACATTAAATATGGCAAACATTGGCCGCGGCACCTTTATTGGTTTAAACACATATTATTTATCAGTCTTTTATTATCAAACAATGACATTATCGATTCAACAAATATTAGTTAATTTTCTGCTCAGTTTTCGGAACTTGAGCAGCCATCCACATATATAATATCAATAACCAGTCCCCCCTGAAATCCAGGTTGACCCTACCACATAAAAGTGCTTGTGACTAGGGCGGGCGGGAGGGAGCGCCTATCTTCTTCTCTGGTCACAAGGAAGAGGTAAAAATACCCTGCCTACCATCCTTATATAGCCTATTCCAGGGATTCCCGAACATTCCCTGACTTCCCATTGGTTCCTGCCAACAACCTGTACTCCTAAACCTTAAAGGGGCAGTATCCTTAACCTTATTACCCTTCAGCCAACTTACTTAAACTAACTAATTCAGGGATGGGGTGGCCACATTCTCAGGCATGTGGGCCCATAATGTGCTTCCTTTTACAATCTTCTCTCATCAAGCCTGCATTTTGTCAGATACCATAGTGATAAGAGATCTTTTGCCCACCAACTTTATTTACACTTGTTTAGGGAAACTACTAGCAATAGTGGAACTTTCTTGAAGGGGACTCATGCATCTTTTCATGGTTGATTTTTTGCTGCCCTCTTACCTCTGTGATTTACAAATACCTTCCTTAGAAGGTTGGTTGCTTCACCATTGACTTAAAGGGTGGTGCCACCGACAGTCTCTGCGATGACCCATTGGCTAGTGGTTAGTAAGGGCTATTAGTTTGTCTATAGGCCCAGATAGTTAACTGCACCTTTCATACTATACATCTGGGAAAAACGGTGTACAAAATATCACCTTATTTACCATAGCGTTTGTTCCCACGTATTGTACTTCTAGTTAAAAGGCAAACAAATGGCCACTATAACTGCCATTTTTAACAAGGAGCACATGGAAGGGTGAAAAATGACAAACAAAAACCAAAGAAAATTCCCAGCTCAACTTACCAACCAGCCTGCAACCAAACAAATTATAATTTCTAACAGTTTGCATTAAAAAAAGGGCTTTAGTTTGCACACATTTGCAAATACATGCATAAGCTACAGCTACAGCCACTTCACGGCACCCCAGTATTATCTGCAGTTTTAACTCTAAATTTTTAGAGCCTCCATAGTATAGGCAAATGCATTATATGGCAAAGGGCAGGTGAGCCTGTAGGGAGTCCACCCCTACTTAAAGGCACAGGGGCGCACTAGACACCAACAAACATAGCATATAGCACAATGACAGCAAAGGTGTCCAGTAGGGTTGTCCCAATACCACTTTTTTAGGACCGAGTACAAGTACCGATACTTTTTTTCATGTACTCGCCGATACCGAATACCGATACTTTTTTTAAATGTCACGTGACAGTTTTCAAACCACAATACAGACTAAGGATATATTCTTTAGAATTATGAAGAACTCTAACTCAAGATATTATAAAAGAATAAAAATGAGTAAAAATGAATAAAAATGTTTTATTTGCTTGTCACGCAGTAGTAAAAAACTCAAAGAATTTTCATAGAACATGTTGATAAATACAAAAAAAGTATTCAGCCAGGCATCGGGAGCATTTGTGCGAGTACAAGTACTCCCGCAAATACTCGGTATCGGTCCCGATACCGATACTAGTATCGGTATCCGGACAACCCTAGTGTTCAGTGAGTCCCATCACCAGTATTCCAACTGTACAAACAAATAGCCACTGCCCGCACCTATAACTGCCCTTTGCAGCAAAAAGCACATGGAAATTAAAGGGCAGATCATCACTGGAAACAGTAGGAGAACCCAACATTTCCAGCATCTCGTTCGGGGGTCATTCCTATATAGCTGGTAAACTTTTTTTCTATCTAATAATAAGGGAAACTTTGCTAGTCTGAAAATTCTGTTACTCAATATTCAATTGTTTACAGTGGTGTAGCCTGACCAACCTGGGGCCTAAGCCCAAGATAAAACTAGTGCCACTGAGCTTTAGTTTTTGTATTCACTGCTTCAGACTACAACTCTATAGCACCTTCCCTGAATGCAATGCCTACAGAATTACCTCTTATACTGAATACCCAAATTCCCAAAACCACCTCCACCTTGCACAATATGTCACCTTTCCTCTATCAGCATAGAATCACATCCAGTATCCAAAAGAAAAATTACTATACCTACTGGTGGCCCTGTTGGTTGAAGGAATAGTGTTTATTTACTAAAACTACACCAGCAACCGCCGACACAGTTCGCAATAGTAAGTGCTGCACACCGATTGTGGCCAGTGTTGACAACTGCCCATTAATTTACTGGCAGCTCGTACATTTCAGCCCATTTTCAGGCAGCACGTAAAAATATTGCTGTGGGCTTACAGTGCAACAACGCATGTGCCATTCTTTAACGTGCAAAGCTCATATATGATCGCCCATTTTCGGCCATACGGGCGCATGCACAGTGGTGTAATGGCGCTGCCTGGCAACATTTTTGAATGGAAGGCAGTAACAGTCGTTCTCTGGGTCTCGGCGGCTGCGGCTCCTTGCCACAGCAGAGAGCTGGAGGACAGTAGCAGTACACTGATTTGAGTGGCTCAGTGGCGGCGCCTGCCACAGCAGAGAGGAGGACACTGATGTGAGGGTGGCAGAGGAGGACTTTACTGGGGGGGAAGTGAAGGGGGCAGAGGAGGGCATTGCTGGGGGAGAGCGCTAAGTGGGCAGAGGTGGACATTATGGAGGGAGTGAAGGGGCAGAGGAGGACATTACTGTGGGGGGTGAAGGGTGCAGAGAAGGGCATTTCTGGGGGAGAGAGTGAAGGAGGCAGAGGTAGACATTATTGGGGGGGGGTGAAGGGAGAATAGGACAGTAGCAGTACACTAATTTGAGTGGCTCAGTGGCGGCTCCTGCCACAGCAGAGAGGAGGACACTGATGTGAGGGGGACAGAGGAGGACATTACTGGGGGGGAAGTGAAGGAGGTAGAGGTGGACATTATTGGGGGAGGGGGTGAAGGTCGAAGAGGAGGACATTATTGTGGGGGAGTGAAAGGGGCAGAGGAAGATGTTATGGTGGGGTGGGGTGGGAGGCGAAGGTGATAGAGGAGGATATTACTGATGACATTACTGTGAAAGGGCAGAGGTGGACATTACTGTAGGAAGGGGTGAAGGAGGCAGAGGTGGACATTACTGGGGGGGGGGGGGTGAAGGGGGCAGAGGACATTACTGGAGGGGGAAAAAAGGGGACAGAGGTGGACATTAGAGGGGGTTAAGGAGGTAGATGTGGATATTACTGGGGGGAGGTGAAGGGGGCAGAGGTGGACATTACTAGGGGGCAAAGGGGGCAGAGGAGAACATCACTGGGGGGGATGAATGGGGCAGAGAAGGACAGTGCTGTGGGGGCAGGGCTTGAGTCCTGCAGGAACGCATGGCAATACACTTTTTTATTTTTGAGGTGGGGGGGTTTCCACACTTTTTTTCCCCAGGCTTGACCCCTGTATGTAATGTAACTCTGTGCAGACAGAAAAAAGGACAAGAGCATTTTGCATTTACCCTTTAAAATGTGACAGCACTCTTGTTTAGGGATAACTCATTACTTCCTATGCTCTATAAATATGAAAATTTCAAACCCACAAAGAAAAAGAAAAAACTAAACAGTGTATGCACCAAACACAATAGACCCAGAGAAAACTCTGGCAACTGATCAATGAATTTTAAACTAGGCAGTACACAGTGGAAGGGGTCAATTCACTAAGTGCACAAAACAACACTCCCCAGCACTAGCCAACTAGGACCTGTCTAATCTGTGTATCTTTTTAGTATTGTAATGATCGTTCACATAGCATAACTTTTTAAGGCTCAATGGTCCTTTAATGAATACATTTATAAGGATGAAAGCCTGAAGCCCCATACACACTATCAGTTTTCCTGACAGTTTTCTCTTCAGGTTTACCAAAACCATCTAATATGAGGTAAAACCTCAAGAGTTTCAATTTGTATGCAATCAGGCAGGCCCTTGCACTACATGGTTTTGGTAAACCTGAAGAGAAAACTGACAGGAAAACTGATAGTGTGTATGGGGCTTAACAGTATCATGCAGAAATGATGTCAAGCATGAGTTAATCAGAAATTTTCATTTTATTTTTAATGATCACGCTGCAGCCATTTTTCGATGACGTGACCAGGCATGGAACAGTTAATAATCACATTGTTAATGTCCCTCAGATATCCATGTTTTTGCCTGATTCCGATGGTCTGTTTCCTACATACTTTTATCTGCCTTCACCCTGCTTTCTGCTTTTATCATTTGTCCTTCACAGATCTTTAATTCAGACACCGAACTAAAGGCAGATGTGTTTAGTCATCCAGGTTGTGCAAATATCAGAGCGACCATGAACTACTATTTATTAAAACACCAAACAGTGTTTTGAAATTCAATAGAAAACTAGCGATGGTGGGCAGTGGGGTTGTGCATGCTCTTCCTTCCTGCGTCTGTGGCCTTTTACCGGGAAACCTTTTGTTATATATTATACTATATATAAAAAAATTGCATTCCAAACAATTTCTACTGCATTACAGGCTCAGAGAAGTGATATGGTGATCATGCTGAACACATATCTCCCATGTATCATATTATATTGTGAGCTAGACCCACAAGGCAGATAAATCTCAAGAAAATAGAAGTTTCCAGGAAAATATATCCTTGTTTACCCCAATAATAGTTCTCTCTCTTAATTCAAGAAAATTACACAAAAACCTTTGGATTGTGAATATTCAATCTAAAATGCATAAGATTTGATTACTGCAGGTTTCCCACAATTATACAATTTTAACGTGTATCTAAACCAACGAACAACATTTAATATATTGCAGCTTATTAGTCCTTACAAGTGGTGGCTGCATACGTTTTCTTTTTTTTAAAAACCTTTTACCCTTTAATTTTCACCTTTAGGGTACTTGCACACATTGCTGATGTACGATTAGAAAACGCGAGGATGGGCTGTATAGCGCGGATTTGCGTGTACACGAACACATGCATGAACATTCCTCTATCTTTATTTTTATCAAGGGAGTGTGGCATATTTGTGTGTTAATGCACATAAAAAGACTGATCAGCAACGCAATTTTTTTTTTTTTTTTTAACCTGATCTATATGTAGCGCATGTTCACGCACCAGTGTGTACAGGCACATGGAAAACAATAGTCTACATTTACATCACTAAAAAGAGCAGTGTGCAAGAGGCTTTAGATCCCAATAATAACACACTTGCTCTCCTGATTTGACAAAACTCCCAGTTAGGGTTGCCACCTGTCCAGGATTCACCCAGACAGTCTGGGTTTTGAATCTGTCTGTCTGAAACCCAGACACATTATTTAGACTGGGCTGTGGCTCCCCAAGTAACTGAGATAGTTACACAAAACTTTGTTTTCATCTGGGGACTGCAGGCCACTGTCTGGTGGGCAGGACCAACATTTCTGGGGGGAGGAGGGGGGTGGATATGATGTTATGATGGCCACACACGCTGTTCCAGGTCTTTTATAATTCTGTAGTGTATACTACGGGGAAAAAAAATTGCCCTGTGCCGCTAAAGTGTTTGGGTTTGGCTTGAAGAAGAGGTGGTAACCCTACTCCCAGTGCTGCATCTATCGAGGCATAGTAGTAGTGGTGCTACCCTACGACAAGTAGTGTGTTAGAATCAAAGGATACCTCTTCCTATCCTGATCACTATAACATAGGATGAGTTGTTTTGTATGAAATATGAAAGACAGGTTTAGCACTACTCCTCATGTAATGAACAATAAACTTGGAATAAAAAAAAATCCTCTATAAAACATTAAAAAGTACAAAAAGTCCATCAGAAAAAGTTCTCCAGTCTCTGTGTCTTAACCTCCCTGGCGGTATGATTCTGTCTGGAATTACTTACCAAAAGCGGTACAATTATTTTGCAAGGAAATTTTGCGTTTTATACTGTAGGTCTGTAATTTTTAGGAATAACTCATTTAAATCTGACCAAACAAGAGTCTTGTAGGCATCCCGGGTATGATTTAAAAAAAAAAAAAAATTATAAATTATAATATAATAAATAATTATAAATAATTATAACAAATAATAATATAATTATAATAAAAATTATTCAATAATGTAATCAACTAAAAATCACTGAAATTTGCTCAGTTGCAGAATTGTCGCTGTCATTACTTTTATTTTTTTATGACGAATTTCCCCACAAATCGCTATCGCACAATTCTGCAAGTGATTATAATTTATTATTGCTGTTTTCTAGCTGCTCTAAAACCATTTTTGACATAAAGGGACACTTTTGGACAATCTACAGTTTTCAGGTAGAAAGAACAGTTTTTATTATATAAAAGGACATGTAGGGCACTGGGCAGACCACTAGGGACAAGGGGGGTGTGTATTTTTTACATACAGTACTGTAATCTATAAGATTACAGTATACTGTGTGTATTGTGTTTATTTCCTTTTTTGAATTTGGCGCCGTTCTCCGCCCCCGTGCGTCGTAACGTCACAGAGAACGGAGATCGGCGGCACACGGGGACACTGTGAATCGAGCGAGGTCCCGTTCGCTCACACAGCGGGGAGACATCGCAGGATCCAGGGACAAGGTGATCGCCTTTTGTATTGCTCAAAAAAGGGTTTCCTTAAAATCGCTCTTCAGATGGTTCCAGGGCAAGATGAAGCCACAGCACCTAGGCCCCTTTCACACTGACACGTTTTTCAGGCGGTTTAGCGCTAAAAATAGCGCTGCTATACCGCCTGAACATATCGTGCCCTGCAGTCTTCAGTGTGAAAGCCCAAAGGCTTTCACACTGAAGCGGTGCGCTAGCACGACCACTCCAAAAGTCCTGCTAGCCGCATCTTTGGAGCGCTCCTACACTGCTCCTTCCCATTGAAATCAATGGGAAACCGCGGTAATACCTCCGGCAATGGGCCTCTGCAGAGGCGCATTGCCGGCGATATTAACCCTTTTTCGGCTGCTAGAGGGGGTTAAAACCGCACCGCTAGCGGGCAAATATCGCAGTAAATACGACGGTATAGCGGTAAAGATCGCGCCACTATACCGCCACCGCACCTCCCGTGCCCATTGTGAAAGGGGCCTAAGACACTCAAGTATAAATATCTCTCATTCGATATAATAATCCACTTGCCCAAACATAATGATATAAATCATGGTGCAGGATTTTATTCAAATGAGGATAAAAAATGAAGGTACTAGACTGAGCACCGACACACAGCCTCAGCACGATACCCATGGCTCTTTTATAGATAAAAATGTGTTTTTTTGGGCAAACATTCTTTAAAATATTATCTCTTATCAATATTATATATATATTTTTTTTTAATCTTCCCTTTTTCATATTTAAACTCCTTTTTGGTTCCAAACATATTTTATTTCTTTAAGGGGCAGCTGCACTTTAATTTTTGATTCACATATTCACAGATTCATTGGTGCCAAATTTTTAGAGTTGTTTTGTAGATCACGGAGAGCTATGAAGCACTGCTTAACCACTTTCCCACCGGACCATTTGTCAGCCTTAAGACCAGAGGTGTTTTTACAATTTTCCACTGCGCTGCTTTAACTGGTAATTGCGCGGCCATACAATGTTGTACCCAAACAAAATTTGCGTCCTTTTTTTCCCACAAATAGAGCTTTCTTTTGATGGTATTTGATTGCCTCTGCGATTTTTAATGTTTGCGATATAAACGGAAAAAGAGCGAAAATTTGGAGAAAAAATGATATTTTCTACTTTTTGTTATAAGAAAAATCGAACAAACTCAATTTTAGTCATACATTTTGGCCAAAATGTATTCAGCCACATGTCTTTAGTAAAAAAAAATGCCAATAGGCGTATATTTATTGGTTTGCGCAAAAGTTATAGCGTCTACAAACTAGGGTACATTTTCTGGAATTTACACAGCTTTTATTTTATGACTGCCTATCTCAATTCTTGAGGTGCTAAAATAGCAGGGCAGTACAAAACCCCCCCAAATGACCCCATTTTGGAAAGTAGACACCCCAAGGAACCTGCTGAAAGGCATGTTGAGTCCATTGAATATTTTTTTTTTTTTTGTACCAAGTGATTGAATAATGACAAAAAAAAAAAAAAAAAAAAAAAAAATTACAAAAAGTTGTCACTAAATGATATATTGCTCACACATGCCATAGTTATATGTGGAATTGCACCCCAAAATACATTCTGCTGCTTCTCCTGAGTACGGGGATACCACATGTGTGAGACTTTTTGGGAGCCCAACCACGTACGGGGCCCCGAAAACCAAGCACCGCCTTCAGGATTTCTAAGGGCGCAAATTTTTGATTTCACTTCTCACTACCTAAGACAGTTTTGAAGGCCATAAAATGCCCAAATAGCACAAAATCCCCCCAAATGACCCCATTTTGGAAAGTAGACACCCCAAGGAATCTGCTGAGGGGCATATTGAGCCCACTGAATATTTAATTTTTTTGTACCAAGTGATTGAATAATGACAAAAAAAAAAGAAAAAAGAAATTATAAAAAGTTGTAACTAAATGATATATTGCTCATACATGCCGTGGTTATATGTGGAATTGCACCCCAAAATACATTCTGCTGCTTCTCCTGAGTACGGGGATACCACATGTGTGGGACTTTTTGCGAGTCTAGCCGCGTACGCGGCCCCGAAAACCAAGCATCGCCTTCAGGATTTCTAAGGGCGCAAATTTTTTATTTCACTCCTCACTACCTATCACAGTTTTGAAGGCCATAAAATGCCCAAATAGCACAAACCCCCCCCAAATGACCCCATTTTGGAAAGTAGACACCCCAGGCTATTTGCTGAGAGGCATGTTGAGTCCATGGAATATTTAATATTTTGCCACAAGTTGCGGGAATATGACATTTTTTTTTTTTTTTTGCACAAAGTTGTCACTAAATGATATATTGATCACACATGCCATGGGCATATGTGGAATTACACCCCAAAATACATTCTGCAGCTTCTCCTGAGTACGGGGATACCACATGTGTGGGACTTTTTGGGAGCCTAGCCGCGTACGGGACCCCGAAAACCAAGCACGGCCTTCAGGATTTCTAAGGGCATACATTTTTGATTTCACTCCTCACTACTGATCACTACCTATCACAGTATTGAAGGCCATAAAATGCCATGATGGCACACAACTCCCCCAAATGACCCCATTTTGGAAAGTAGACACCCCAAGCTATTTTCTGAGAGGCATTTTGAGTTCATGGAATATTTTATATCTTGCCACCAGTTGCTGGAATATGACAAACTTTTTTTTTTTTTTTGCACAAAGTTGTTACTAAATGATATATTGCTCACACATGCCATGGTTATATGTGGAATTGCACCCCAAAATACATTCTGCTGCTTCTCCTGAGTACGGGGATACCACATGTGTGGGACTTTTCGGGAGCCTAGCCGCGTTCGGGGCCCCGAAAACCAAGCACCGCCTTCAGGATTTCTAAGGGCGCAAATTTTTGATTTCACTCCTCGCTGCCTATCACAGTTTCGGAGGCCATGGAATTCCCAGATGGCACACAACCCCCCCAAATGACCCCATTTTGGAAAGTAGACACCCCAAGCTATTTGCTGAGAGGCATGGTGAGTATTTTACAGCGCTCATTTATTTTTGAAAATGAAGAAAGATATATATATATATTTTTTTTTTTTTCAATTTTCAAATCTTTGTGACAAAAAGCAAGATCTGCAAAATACTCAACATACCTCTCAGCAAATAGCTTGGGGTGTCTACTTTCCAAAATGGGGTCATTTGGGGGGGTTTTGTGCCATCTGGGCATTCCATGGCCTCCGAAACTGTGATAGGTAGTGAGGAGTGAAATCAAAAATGTACACCCTTAGAAAGCCTGAAGGTGGTGATTGGTTTTTGGGGTCCCGTACGCGGCTAGGCTCCCAAAAAGTCTCACACATGTGGTATCCCCGTACTCAGGAGAAGCAGCAGAATGTATTTTGGGGTGTAATTCCACATATGCCCATGGCATGTTTGAGCAATATATCATTTAGTGACAACTTTGTGCAAAAAAAATAAAATAAAATAATAATAATTCTCTTTCCTACAACTTGTGTCAAAATATAAAATATTCCATGGACTCGAGATGCCTCTCAGCAAATAGCTTGGGGTGTCTACTTTCCAAAATGGGGTCATTTGGGGGGGTTTGAACTGTCCTGGCATTTTATGAACAACATTTAGAAGCTTATGTCACACATTACCCACTCTTCTAACCACTTGAAGAAAAAGCCCTTTCTGACACTGTTTGTTTACATAAAAACATATTTTTTTGCAAGAAAGTTAAGTTGAACCCCCAAACATTATATATTATTTTAAAGCAAAGGCCCTACAGATTAAAATGGTGGGTGTTGCATTTTTTTTTACCACGCAGTATTTGCGCAGCGATTTTTCAAATGCATTTTTTTGGGCAAAAAATACATATTTTTTTATTTTAATGCACTAAAACACACTATATTGCCCAAATGTTTGATGAAATAAAAAAGATGATCTTAGGCCGAGTACATAGATACCAAACACGACATGCTTTAAAATTGCGCACAAATGCGCAGTGGCGACAAACTACATACATTTTTAAAAGCCTTTAAAAGCCTCTACGGGTTACCACATTAGATTTACAGAGGAGGTCTACTGCTAAAATTACTGCCCTCGATCTGACCTTCGCGGTGATACCTCACATGCATGGTACAATTGCTGTTTACATATGACGCCAGACTGACACTTATGTTTGCTTTTGCGCGAGAGCAGGGGGGGGATAGGGGTGCTTTTTTTTTTTTTATTATTATTATTATTTCATTTGCTTTTTTAATTTTATTTTAAACTGTTTCTTACTTTTTTTATAATTTTTATAATTTTTATTGTTATCTTAGGGCATGTAAATATCCCCTATGATAGCAATAGTTAGTGACAGGTACTCTTTTTTGAAAAAATTGGGGTCTATTAGACCCTAGATCTCTCCTCTGCCCTTAAAGCATCTGACCACACCAAGATCGGTGTGATAAAATGTTTTTCCACTTTCCCAATGGCGCGGTTTATATCCGGGGAGGGGACATTCCCTCCCACTGCTTGTAAAAGCAGTTTAGAGGCTAATTAGCCGCTAGGACTGCTTTTACATGAAAGCCAACCGCTGGCTGAAAAGAATGATACCAAGATGATACCTTAACCCGCAGGCATCATTCTGGTATAACCATTCAAAGTCCAGCAACATACCATACGTTGATGGTTCTTGTTGGACATGTATTGTAATCTTTTTTTTTTCATGCAGCCTGTTGGCTGAACGAAAAAAAGAGATTGATCGGTGGGTATGCCCACCATTAGAATACCTCCCTTCATCCACCCACTTCTAATGATGGGCATACATGCACCATTTATATATGCCAAAGCATGGGGGCATCCTCCCACAAAAGTTATGCCGCTCACACACGTATGTACGCCGCATAAAAAGTTATGGCGCATACACACGGTCGGACTTTTCCACGGGCAAGATTCCGACAGAATTTTGACTGTATGTACGCGGCATTAGGAGCAAAATCGCTCCTCCGCCCCTAATGCCCCCATGCTTCGGCATATATGCTCTTTTTTTAACTGTGGTGGTGAAATCACCTCCCACAGTGTTGGAGTTGCGGCTTTATGTATCGTGGGAGCAAACGCTGTTGCTGTCACGCTAAATAAATCCGTGCTGCAACTGAATGGCGTACCTGCTAAGCAAATGATGGTTAACATTATAACAAAGTAACATTACATTTTAACATTAAGATCTTACCATACCATACCTGCAAAGCAAATACCAAAAAAATAAAAACAGTAAAAAATAAAACATTTTTTAACACAACCTGTGCCTAAAAAATATACATGCCGAAGCATGGGGGCATCCTCCCGCATAAAAAGTTATGCCGCATACACACGGTCAAACTTTTCCACGGGCAAGCCTCCGTCGGAATTTCGACCGTATGTACGCGGCATTAGGAGCAAAATCGCTCCTCCGCCCCTAATGCCCCCATGCTTCGGCATATATGCTTTTTTTTTAACTGTGGTGGTGAAATCACCTCCTACAGCGTTGGAGTCACAGCTTTATAAATCGTGGGAGCAAACGCTGTTGCTGTCACGCTAAATAAATCCGCGATGCAACTGAATGGCGTACCTGCTAAACAAATGATGGTTAACAATAAAACAAACATTGCAGTATAACATACCATATCTGCAAAGCAAATACAATAAAACATTGTAAAAATAGAGAGAATAGATATAGAACAATAGTGAGTGGACAGTAGAGAGTGAACATAAGAGAACAATAAAGAGAGGAGAAAAATACAACCACAACTATTTTTGGATTTTTTATTTTATATTTTTTTTGTGTTTTTGTGTGAGTTTTTTAATTTTTTTTCCCACTTTTTTTCACTTTTATAAAAACTGTAAGAAAACTGTCTCTCAAAATGTGATGGCCATCACATATTCCGAGACCCTGTGTTGGTGTGCCTAGGACTGTGTGGTGCTGTACCCTACGCTAAAACTCAATTAGTGTGTGGTAGCGTTTGAAACATACACCAATGCAGAGACCAGGTTGGTCAGGACAGTCGGGACAATAAAAGCGGGTGTCACGCCTAAATCCGAGTTTGCTGCAGACACGACATCTTTTTTGGCGGGTTCTTTGGGTAGGGGTACCAGGGAGGACAAAAGGAAAATGCCTCTCATACAGCCGGCTCACTGCATTTGCGTTGGGAAGGTGGGGCACAGCACCATCTGGAAACAGAAGGGCTTCGACGATCTCTTCCTGGAATTTTAGGAAGGATCCAGTCCGTCCTGAAGCTCTGTATAGCACATGAGCGTTCAGCAAAGCCAATTGAAACAAATAAACTGACACTTTTTTGTACCAGCGTTTGGACCTCCGGGCAATTAGGTACGGCGCCAACAACTGGTCATTGAGGTCCACCCCTCCCATGTTAAGGTTGTACTCGTGGATACAGAGGGGTTTCTCCACAACACCAGTCGCCGTAGGAATTTGGACTGCCGTGTCTGCGTGAAGCGTGGACAGAACGAAAACATTCCGTGAATCCCTCCACTTCACTGCTAACAAATTATTACACTGTAAGCAGGCTCTCTCCCCCCGACTAAGACGGGATTCTACAAGCCATTGGGGGATGCCCCGGCGATTAGGTCGCACGGTGCCACATGCGCCAATTCCATAATCAAAAAGGTGACTAAAAAGTGTCACGCTTGTGTAATAATTGTCCACGTACAAGTGGTACCCCTTTCCGAATAAGGGTGACACCAATTCCCACACTATCTTACCAGCGCTCCCTATGTAATCAGGGCAATTCTCCGGCTCTACGTGACTGTCTTTTCCCTCGTAAACCATAAAGCTAGATGTATAGCCTGTTGCCCTGTCACAGAGCTTATACAACTTGACCCCGTATCTGGCACGCTTGCTGGGAAGGAATTGTTTGAATGACAAGCGGCCAGAAAACTTAACCAGGGACTCATCAACGCAGACAACTTGATTGGGTTTATACAAGGCTGCAAACCGTTCGTTGAAGTGGTTTACGAGGGGCCGAATTTTGTAGAGCCGATCGAATCCAGGGTCTCCCCGAGGACGACAGAGTTCATTGTCACTAAAATGCATGAACCGCAAGATCTGCTCGTATCGTGTCCTGGTCATGGAGGCAGAGAAAATGGGCATATGGTGAACTGGGTGCGTGGACCAATACATCCGCAGCTCACTCTTTTTAGTAATGCCCATGATGAGGGAAAGGCCCAGAAAGATCTTAAATTCGGAAACCGTAATTGGCTTCCAATCTCTGGCAAGGGACAGCTGAGGATTAGCGGCGATGAATTGACCAGCGTACAAATTGCTTTGGTCCACAATAGATCTATAGAGATCTTCGGTGAAAAACAGCGAATAAAAATCCAGTGACGTAAAATCAACTGTATTCACCTGAATTCCGGGTTGGCCAGTGAATGGGGGAAGTACGGGTGCTGCAGAAGTGGTGGGTACCCAATCAGGATTGGCGAATGCAGCAGGAAGGGCACTATGGGGACGTTCCTGTCTTTGTCGTCTTCTTCTTGGTGGCAGCGGGACACTACTAGTGCTTGCCACCTCTCCAGCTTGAACTGCACTTATGGGACTCGCCACGTCACCAAGTGTTACTGCAGTGCTGGATATATGACCAGGATGTACTAGGCCGCTGGTGCTTGTCAGTTCACCAGAAGGAATAGCGGCGCTAGTACTTCTCTCCTCCATACGAGAGCCCTGCGGTTCTTGCACCTCAGCGACAGCAGAAGATCGGGGTCTGGTACGCCTGACCCTAGCAGGGACCACAACTCCGTCGTCAGAGCTATCTGTCAGGGAGCCACTGTCGTCTACAGGATCGTATTCTGAGCAAGAATTTGACAGATGCGTGACCTCCTCATCACTATCTGTCAGGCTCATAAACAAGTAGGCCTCTTCATCACTGTACCATCGATTTGCCATTTTGGGCTCTAAATTTAGGGGTACAGTGGTGAGATTTACAGGCAAAAAAGCACCTGACCTGTTAGTGACCGAGTCAAGCGCTACCAAAAAAACTGTTAGCGATCGCAGAGATCAGGCCTGACTCTGCGAACGCTGCAGTTATGTGTTTTTGTGTTTTGTGTCAGTGATCGATCGATCGATACTGCACTTCGGTGGGCTGGACTGGGCGAAGGGGCTAAACGCAGGTGCTAGCAGGTATCTGGGCTGATCCCGCTAACCATGCATTTTTGGGAACCCTAAACTGCAGGGGACGCTAGTATAGATCTGATCAGATCAAGTATCGATCCGATCAGATACTATACCACTAAAGGGAGGCGTATGGTGCGTGCGTGGGTGTTAGCGCTATTGGCCGCTGCCTGGGGCGACGCAGACCCTATCTGGCGCTAAAACCAAACTTTGATCACCCGCCGGGCGATCAGGGGGTTAAAACTTTATTGCAAAAAATATGGCGGGTGCCTTGATGCTATAAAAAATTAACTAGCTAAACTGCGTCACCGGTGACACTTATACTGTGATCACTGGTGACAGGGGGTAATGATGGGGTTAAACCTTTATTGGGGGGGGGTTAGGGGGGGTCCCTAGACTATTTAGGGCCTAAGACTGATTACCCTAACACTTATTTTTGTCACTAATGACACTAGTACAGCGATCCAAAAAAAATCTGATTGCTGTACTGGGTGACACAGTGACAGGCAGTGAATGGGTTAATTTGGGGGGTGATCGGGGGGTGAATTGTGTGCCTACGTGACCTGGTGTCAGTGTAGTGTTGTGCAACTCACTGTTAGATGCTCTCTCCCTCTCGGTCTGGAACGGAAAGACCGACACGAGGGAGAGAGCAGTACTTCCCCTGCCAATGTTTACAAAACATTGCCAGGGGAAGACAACCATTGGTTAGAGCGATCACCAGGTCCAGGCCAGATTTTATTGGCCTGGACCTGGTGATTGATCAGTTCTGCATCGAATCTGATCATCGGGAACGGCGGGGGGGCGCGCGCGCGCGCCCAATTGCCGTTCACGCGTCGGACGTCATACTACGTGATCTCGCCCAGGAGAGCCACCTTGTGGACGTATTTCGACGGTGCGCGGTCGGCAAGTGGTTAAAGTGGAACTTCACTTGGCCCTAGTTGTCCTTAAAGGAGAACTAGGGCCAAAGCTCTTTTAGCCCTACTTCTCCTGTGGGTCACAGGAGAGCACATCATTCTGCACTCCTGTGACCAGTATTCTGCCAAAAGCCAGTCCAGACTCTGGAGAGATCCCAACTTTAATGTCAGGATCCATCCAGATGCCTGGACTAGCAGCTGGTTCAGCCTCTCAGCAAGCCATTGAGAGCCTGAGCCAGACACTCCTGCCCCCAGTACAGTCCGGTTCTATGATATCTAGATGATTACTGTAGCTGAAGCACCACTTCCCAGGGATGCACACACGTATACATTATTTGGGAAGTGGTTAAGGAACTTTTAGAACATTTACTTAAAGCGGTTCTCCACCCTAAAGTGGAGTCCCGCTGATCGGAACCCTCCCCCCCTCCGATGTCACATTTGACACCTTTCAGGGGGGAGGGGGGTGAAGATACCTGTCTAACACGCTACGGCAAAAGACGGGTTTTTCTGACTTCCCGTCTGTCGCCCGTTGTGTGCTGGGAACACTCGGCTCCCAGCACACAGCGTGTGAGCCAATCGGCGGGCGCAGCACGACTCGCGCATGCGCCGTAGGGAACCGGGCAGTGAAGCCGCAGCGCTTCACTTCCTGGTTCCTTCAGCGTGGATGGCGGGGGGAGCAGCAGAGAGACGAGCGATCGCTCGTGCTCTGCTGCGATCAGCGCTGGACTCCAGGACAGGTAAGTGTCCTAATATTAAAAGTCAGCAGCTGCAGTATTTGTAGCTGCTGGCTTTTAATATTTTTTGCAGGTAATAAAATAAAACAATCTTTCAGGCCTCGTACACACGACCGAGTTTCTCTGCAAAAAACAGCAAGAAACTTGCTGGGAGATATTTTTTTGCAGAGGAAACCGGTTGTGTGTACATTTTCGTTGAGGAAACTGTTGAGAAACTCGACGAGCCAAAAAGAGAGCAAGTTCTCTATTTCCTCGATAGAATGGAGAAACTTGCTTTGTCGAGTTCCTCGACAGCCTAGCAAGGAACTCGACGAGGAAAACGATGTGTTTCGCCCGTCGAGTTCCTCGGTCGTGTGTACGAGGCTTCACAGTTTTTTTTTATCATGAATCTTCTTCAGGTTTCCCAGATCACACCTCTTCCAGATGTAAAGTAATTTCAATAAAATCCTTAAAGCTGTCTCTGGTATGACTAGGGGAGCCCCCCCAAGAGTAGAGTTACATGTGGCTGCAGTCCTCCTTGTACTTTCCCATTCAAGAACTAAGGACCCAGTGAGGTTGCTTGTATTTATAGCCCACCACAAGGTGGCAGAGCAATGAACACCCGGGCATCGGCACATTAACTAGGCCATCTACAAACTGCACCTGTGGTTTAAAAGCCCACACAACTTATTTCAGAAACTTTTCAACAACAAAAATATATTCTTAGGTACTTGATATACATAGGGAAACCAATGCATTTTAAACAATTCAGTTGGCATTACACATGGAATTTTCACCGGCCATACAATCTTTTCAAGGGAACGTTATTTTTAAGTGAGATTTTTTTTTTATATTGAGATATTAGAATATACTGTACATATCCTACATGTTCGATCATACCATTCATATATGAAAGCTCTTTTACGTGACAAAGGACTTGCATTTTCGCCCATAGAGTCCCAAGATTTACACAGCTGCCAAACAATACAGAGTTGCCAAGAAAGAAGACATACAGTATGTATTCTGCTGCAGTTAAAATGTTACTAAACCCGTTACCCTGCATTCACTATGTCTGGTCTCCCACAGTACACAGAACGTGGAAATGCATTTATTTTAGTAAATACAGTATAAAGTGCTAAATACCTTTTCTCATCAGCAGTATATACAGTAGCAGTCTTGTGTCTTCTATTAGTGTCTGGCAGAGCACTAGTTAAAGCTTGTAGGAGGAGTTTTCATTCTGCTCTGACTGTTCTATGAGGCTGCATGACCCCTGACTTTATGTTTGGACACGGCTGATTGGCCTTGTGCTGATCATATGCACCCTCCCTAAACCAAAAAAACAACTCTCTAGCAATACACACCACACTGAGCATGTGCAGAGTGCCTCCAATGCTCTGTTCTACAATGAGATGGATTGGGGACAGTAAAAGAAGCGGAGGATCAGAGAAGACAGGATCAAACAGCCTTTTTACACAATGCATAAGCTTAGGTTCCTTAGGTTCCACGGTGTATATAACAAGCATGTTTTACTGCACATACAGTATAGACTAATTTTACTGTTTAGGATTTAGTACCACTTTATGATATAGTTACAGGTCTTGTTCCTCTTTCCTGTTACTGGACATTTAGAGGAAACATTGCATGCTGATAAGATAATCTTTCTGCCACACTTCTGTCTCCTCCTTTAAGCATTCCCCCTTTGCAGTGCAACACAACTGATTAGCTCCACCTTCGCCTTTCCTGAGCTCTGCAAGACCCTATAAGTGAAATTCATGTACTTACGCTGCTTGTTTAAAAATGCATTTAGTTATATATTATTCAAGTAAAAGTTGCCAAATGCCATGCTAGAAACACAAAATTATACCAACTGGAACATTTGGCAGACGTTACCACTGCCAAACGCGACCCATTTAAGTGAATGGTGCACAGGGCTTTTTTTCTGGGGGAACGTGGGGGAACGCAGTTCCGGCACTTTCAGCAATGAATGTATGTAATAGCAAGGAGTGCTAGGATGTGCTGGAATCAATTTTTGTATGGAGGTCTATTGTTGCTTGGTAGGTTTGTTGTTGCTGGGGCGGGGTCAATTGTTACTGGGAGGGGTCTACTGTTGAGGGAGAGGTCTATTGTTGCTGGCTCCTGGAGGGTCTATTGATGCCGGCTGCTGGGGGTCTATTGTTGCTGGGGTGGTATTTTGTTGCTGGGGGTCCGATGTTGCTGGGAGGGGTCTATTGTTGTGTGGTTGATCTATTGCTTCTGGGGTGAGGTCTATCATTGCTGGGGGGTCTACTGTTGCTGGGATGGGGTCTATTGTTGCTTACTGCACTCTATTTTACTTTCTTTCTTGTTATTAACAAATTTCGTGCAAATCACTAAGTAGCACAAGATGATACTTGGTTCTGTATTCTCTAAAAGGGCTGGTATTGGGAGGTGGGTAGGGGGTAGAGCCAATGGACAATGCTCAGAGGTGGGTAGGGAGCAGAAACGAAGGGTAACCAAGAAGGGAGGAGTTCCTGCACCTATTCTCTGAGCAAAAAAGCCCTGATGGTGCAAGATTGCAGTGTGATGTTCAAAGGTACAGGTGAGCACTCAGAGGAACATGGCTGCCCAAATGTTGCTGCAGTTATCAGGCTGTGGCTTCCTATTCCATATCTTGCCCTCATGCCCCAGTGTGCTTTCCCATGTGACAATAGCGCGGTTGTAATAGCAGTTCATCCTGATACTAACAACATATCGGATGTCCTTTTGCATCTAGTGCCTACATGAATTTATCCTAACTGGCCCTAATATGATATTGTTAGCAGTAATCAATAGCATAATGAAGAGCAATTATAATCGAACACGTATTCACTGTACAGTAGAGCACAATCAAGCCAGGTTGTGTTTTCAAATAAACATTGTGTCCCTTTTTTTTTTTCTTTTAAGCTTATTATCTACGTAAAGCACAAAGCATGACCTTGCACAAGTAGATGAGCATAAAAGGATAAAGTCTAACTTAAAGTGACTCTACCTCATTCTAGGTTTGTAATAATACAACTCAATGACTCTTAGCTTGTTCATAATGATGGACTTATAGGTAATCCATTGCTGATGACATTGGGTGTGGGATTTATCACTTTTCTTTACATTCAAATGTATTGTATAAGGCCTCGTACACACGATAGGTTAAACAGAGGACAACAGTCTAATGGACCGTTTTCATCGGTGTGTGGGCTCCATAGGTTATTTAACCATTGGTTAAAAAAAAAGCCAACTTGCTTTAAATTTAACCGATGGATTCCTAACCGATGGGAAAAAAACGATCGTAAGTAGGCACAACCATCGGTTAAAAATCCACGCATGCTCAGAATCAAGTCGACGCATGCTTGGAAGCATTGAACTTCGTTTTTTCAGCACGTCGTTGTGTTTTACATCACCTCGTTCTGACACGATCGTTTTTTTAACCGATGGTGTGTAGGCGCGACGGACCATCAGTCAGCTTAATCGGTTAACTGATGAAAACGGTCCATCGGTCCGTTCTCATCGGATGGACTGATCGTGTGTACGCGGCATAAGGATGTCTATGCAGTGTGTAAAACACAAGTCTTCACAGTAAAACAAAAGTTTTCCCAGCACACCTACCAGCCAGGCTGCAAAACAACCAAACTCACTGTCTACCATGTTAAAAGCAGAGGGTTTAGGTTACACACATTTGAAAATATATGCGTAAGCGGCATATATGTCACGGCTCCTTTGTATATTCTGGTCCTATCTATATTATTCAGTCTCCAAAGTTGGAGACCGGGCCTATTTTTCAAACTTGTTTACAAGTTAAAATATTTTTTTTTGCTAGAAAAAAAAAAAACATTATATATATATATATATATATATATATACAGAGAGAGAGAGAGAGAATAAAATGGCGGTCGTTGCAATACTTATTTGCGCAGCGGTCTTACAAGCATACTTTTTTGGGGAAAAAATACACTTTTTAAATAAAAAAATAAGACAACAGTAAATTTATTTTTTTATATTGTGAAAGATTTTGTTACAGCAGGAGTGTCAGGATGCCCACTAACACACCGCTCCTGACTTGCCTGCTCGCCCCCTGCCCCCTAAAGAGGTTTTCTCCACACCAGGGAGAAAGCCTTGCATTACAGTGGTGAGTTACAGACAGAAGAACAGGAAGTGAGCATTTCTCAGAAGAAATTTGGACATTTAAAAGCAAAATTGAAGGATTAGGTAAGTGAAGGAGGACTGTACTAAGGTAAAGGAAGCTATTTAGGGGGAAAAAAATTCCTTTACAACCCCTTTAACCACTTGAGGTATGTCGCTTTGCCTGTGCAGGCTGCCATCAACATTGCAGGCAGGTGGTCCACAAGTGGCTAAAGGCACAAGGATGTATCACTACCCTCGAAGGAGCTGCTGGTTTAGATTTGGGCCTGCCGTTACCTTACTGTTCCTTGCACTAGTCTCAGGGGTTCTCCTTGAAGAGGTGGTTAAAAAAAGAAATGTCTGCGCCAAACACCCAGTCTCTTTTTCTCCCTCCTGCAGAGAGGGTTTTTATTAAAGCACACTTCAGAAAAGAGGGATGGAGGTTTAGGGGAGATTCAGGCATCTTACTTGCGAATCACGGATATTCTCCTAGGTCCAGAGGAACAACTGTTTCCACGCTGGACTCAGCAACCACCGGATAGGCCCACTCTCACTGGCCTAGCAGCCGGTGCGAAGCTCGATCAAAAGATAGTCTCTGCCACAGACTTGGTGAAAGTAGAATTGGTTCAATAGTCTCTGCCACAGACTTGGTGAAGGTAGAATTGTTTCAATGGTCTCTGCCACAGACCTGTGTAACCACGCACTGGGTTAACTTCAGAAGAAAATAACACCGCTCACAGTGCCAGGATCTCTCAGCAGTTACGGCAGCACTGTGAGGTAAATTTTGATCCAGATGCATCCTCCACTTGAGTCCTCAATTGCTCGGTCCCTTCCAGTAGGCAAGGCGACACAGGACCATCCCTGGATCAGTAGGCACCAGAAGCTCCTGGGAATACATCTCAGCAACGGAGCCTCAGGCCAACGTAGCCCCTAGTCGGCAACTGCCAAAACAGCCCTCAGGGCCCTCTGGTCCGGATCAAGCAAAACCGACCCCACAAAATGGTGTCTGTCCCTTAAGTACCCTCTCCCAGAATGCACTGTGGGTTGACCACGCCCCCTGAGCCACTTCTGAAAAAGGAATACCCAATACATTCAACCTGTTGCATTTCCAACCTTGACAAGTGGTGACAGTGACACCTACTGTCAAGTGGGAAAACGTGCAACCCAGCTGAACTGAAACAGAACCACAATTTGAATACAATCTTTCTGAGCCAAACTATTGCTCAGACAAACTATAATTTTAACATATAGCACCCACTCATTGGGAGCAGAGTGCTACATGTACATGACGGCCAGGAAAAGCACAATGGCAGCTGAAGGCATCCCTGCCAAGTGTACAAAAAAAATGGCAACCACCCCAAATTATAACTAGCCTTTGCAGTAAGGTGAACATGGAAGGCAACATCACAAAAACACAAAATGTTTCCCAGCACACCTACCAGCCAGCCTGCAAAGCAACCAAATTTACCCGGTCTAACAATTCACATTAAAAACACAAGGTTTTGCTAAATTGGCTTTTGGAACGCACTGGATGCCTTCAGCTACCATTGTGCTTTTGCTGGGCATCACATGCCTTCCTGTGCCTTTAAAGAGGGATGGGGTTCCTTCCAGGTACACCTGCCCTTAATCTATCCACTGCTATATTTGTTCTTACTTAAAGTGGAGATCTTTATACTTACCAGAAAAGGCTGTTACTAGGCAGATAGTCCTAATCTGCCTCTTCCTCATCCGCGGTGAGGCGCGCTGCCTTCTGGGACACACAGGGCAGAGTGCCCATTCACATAAAGCTGCGCGTCTCGCTCATGCGCGAGCCGCGCGACTTGCACATGCACAGTAGGACACGGGCAGTGAAGCCACAAGGCTTCAGTGCTTGTTTACCTTAGTGAGGATGGTGGCGCCGGGACCCGGTCCGAGGGACAGATCGGTCTTGGGCGGCCGACATCGCGGGCAACCTGGACAGGTAAGTGTGCTTATTAAAAGTCAGCAGCTACAGTGTTTGTAGCTGCTGATTTTTATTTTATAATTTTTTTACCGCAGGATCTCCGCTTTAAGAGACTTTGAAAATGATAGAGTTAGGACAGCAGTATACAGAGGACCCTTGACATAGGCACTGTGGCTTACACATATGTTTGAAATGTGTGCAAACAAAACTCTCCGTTTTTTATGTGAATTGTTAGACCGTGTCAATTTGGTTGTTTTTCAGGCTGGCTAGTAGATGTGCTGGAAAAACTTTGGTTTGTTTTTGATGTGTATTGCTCTTCCATATGCACCTTACTGCAGAGGCTAGTTTTATTTTTTTGCTATATAAATGAAAAATTACCAACAATTTAAAGATTTAGGCTAGAATGTATAATGCTAAATTTCCTTGGTAAAAATACCTCCATCGGTGTATAATATTTAGTCTGTGTGAAAGATATAGAGTCTTCAAACTATGATATACTGTATATATTTTAAATTTGTTCAACCCTACTGACTGCCTATCTCAAAAGTGACCCCTTTTTTGGAAAGTAGACAGTCCACAGTATTTAGTATAGTGAGTTTTTTGTCACAATTTTGTTTTTAAAAGTCAAGAAATCAAATAAAATGTATTTAATTTTTTTTCACAAAGTTGGCATCTTAAGTTATTTCTCACACACAGCATAGGCAATTAGAATTACACCCCAAAACACATTTGACTACACCTGCCAAGTATGGGAATTCCACAGCCTAGATGCATAGAGGGGCCCACAATCCAAGGAGCACCCTTGTTTTTTTTTTTTAATCACTTCAATACTGGGCACTTTCACCCCCTTCCTGCGCATGCCATTTTTCAGCTTTTAATGACAAGTGCGCAGTCGTGCAACACTGTACCCAAATTTAGATTTTTATAATTTTCTTCCCACAAACTGATCGTTCTTTTGGTGGTATTTAATCACTGCTGGGTTTTTTATTTTTTGCCAAAATATTTTCTTAGTTTCTGTCAGTAAACTTTGTAAATAAGTAATATTTCTCCTTCACTGATGTGCGCTGATGAGGCTACACTGATGGGCACTAATGAGGTGACACTGAAAGGCACTGATGAGGAGGCTCCAATATGCTGCACTGATGGGCTCTGATATGCGTCACTGATAGGTGGCACTGATAGGCAACACTGATGGGTACTGATGGGCGGCACTGATGGGCACTGAAAGGCAGCACTGTCTGGCATCACTGATGGATCGCATGGATTTGTGTCACTGCTGGAGCTACATTGATAATCGGGGCAATGCTGATCAGTGTCCTGATTACCTGTACACTCTCTGCTGCAAAGAGATGCTGCTGATCGGCTCTTCTTGCCTCACACTCTGTCAGTGTGAGGCAAAGAGAGCTGAAAAACAGCACTTCCGTGTTTACATTTGATCAGTTGTGATTGGACACAGCTGATCAAATGGTTAAAGAACTGCGCCATCAGGTCTCTTTACCTATATCGGGGTCGCGCTGTGTTCCTAGGATTGCCGCACTGCACTCCCCCAGGGGGCACGCGAGAGCGGTGACACTGGAGCAATGTCATATGATGTTACCCTAGAATGAGAGGGGATCCCGGCAGGAGGTAGTTAAAGCGGAGGTTCCGTCAAAATTCCCCAGACTTTTAAAATATGGACACTTACCTGTCCAGCGCGCCCGCGATGTCGGCAGCACCTGTCCAAGGTGCCCCTTGATGTCAGCAGCCCCCTCCGCCATCCTCGGTGAGGGAATCGGGAAGTGAAGCATTGTTGCTTCACTGCCTGTTTCCATACTGCGCATGCTCGAGGATCGCAGCGCGCCGTCACTGGTCCCCGCTCTCTCCTGGGAACAGTGTGGTTCCCAGAAGACAGTGTTTAGGGGCGTGACTGCCGCAGGAGTGTATTCCCGGAAGTGGGTGCAAATACATTTGAAAATTTCATTTTTTGCCACAAGTTTTGGAAAATACAGGAAAGAATTATTAAGATATTTCTAGCACCCATTATAGGCATACTTAAATTACACTCTAAAACACCCCCTGAATTTTGAAGTCCACAGAAAATTTTGCCCTCTTAGAAAATAAAGTGTCAACACCCACCCAGGCTGTAAAATATGTTTCTTCTGAAAATTATGTTTCATTTTATTATTACCTAAAATCCTAAATGCAACTTTTAGCAATCTAGCAGCAGTCAAACAGATCCTGACATTTACTGTAATGTATGTATAATTTGATTTTCTCCCAACGATCAGCAGAGCAGGAGTATCTAAACTTTATGCACTATGTGACAAATGATATGTAGTGCACTGAATTGGTTAGGAAACCCAAAATATTAAAAGGGGGGCAGACAGTCGAATGATTTACTACCCGCACAGCAGGGAAGAAATATAGTCAGTATTTTATAATACTCACATTTATTAAACGTGGAGTCCGGCAGAACTGCCAAAGGCATATTCAGCATGCCACTTATTTCAGAAGTAATGTACGTCCGAAGGAGAGGTCCTTGTTCCTGCATCTGCTATCTGTCTTCACGCCGGCTCTGCAAGGAGACAGGAGACTTTTAGCACATTTCTCAAAGTACTTAATCAATACTCGATAGTGAATGACACTGGCACGTCTTTCATGTATATGTACTGTATATTATATGGGGCAGCAAAAATAATCCTTCATGCAGATGATTGCTTTTAAAGGATTTAGAATTTTAATTTTTTATAGCAAAATACACATTTCATCTTATTTTCCACAATTTCCTTTTATTTTATTTAATTTTTTTATTAATATTGTGCCACTTTGACAAAGTTCCTCCTACCTTTTCTAATATAATTGGTCACAAGCCATTCTGCATCAAATTTATTGAAGAATAACCCCAAATTCTTTTTAAATGTGACAAATACATTTGCATACGCTAAAATACATAAATATATTGGGGCAGATCCACAAAGATCTGCTCCGGGCCAATCGTATATGAGATACGCTACCCCGCTGTACCTTACCTGGCTTTGGTTCGAATACATAAAGATTTCGCGCCGTAAGTTACGGCGGCGTAGTGTATCTCAAGTGGCGTAACGGCGCAGAATTCAAATTGGGCGGGTAGGGGGCATATTTCATTTAAATGAAGCGCGTCCCCGCGCCGAACGAACTGCACATGCGCCGTCCCTAAATTTCCGTCGGCGGACAGTGTGGTCCCCGCACACTGTGCAGAGACCGCCCTGTCTTTCCTCCGCTCTCCCCTATGGGGAATTGGATGAAGACGGACCGTCTGTCCGTCTTCATCCGATCCGTTCCGCCGGACGGAAGAAAAATAGGGTTTTCTTCCGTCCGAAAAACCGGATCCCGACGGACGCGGATGGTTGCGGACGTTAGCGGATGCTCCATCCGCTAACGGACGCGATCCCATAGGGATGCATTACAAGTCCGTAAACGGACTTGTAATAAACGGACGAACGTTTGTGAAAGGGGCCTTACGCAAAAAAAAAAAAAAAAATTTGAAATTATACGTGGGAACGATGGCCATACTTAACATTGAGTATGCCACTAAATAGCAGCTTTAACTATACGCCGAAAAAAGCCGACCAGAGACGACGTAGATGGGCCGGCCGCTCGTACGTTTGTGGATCTTTGGAAATAGCTAATTTGCATACTCGACGCGGAAAACGAAGGGAACGCCACCCAGCGGACGTCGAAGAATTGCATCTTAGATCCGAAGGCGTACGAAGATGTACGCCTGTCGGATCTAACCCAGATGCCATCGTATCTTGTTTTGAGGATTCAAAACAACGATACGACGCAGGAAATTTGAAAGTACGCCGGCGTATCAGTAGATATGCCAGCGTACTCTCTCTGTGGATCTGCCCCATTGTATACTTTTTGTTTTATTTTTGTACCTGCTGAGATCTATCCACATCATGATAGTAGATAAGTTAGCTTTACGTGCTGCAATTTTTAATATCGACTCCATAGGTGTGCACAGCCTATGGCATTAGGGTGTGCACCCCAAAATGTAAACATATTTGCATGTGTATGCATGTGTTTATACAGTATACTGATGGTGTCAGCAGAGCAATGGATGGTTGCAGTAGGCAAGAGATTGGTATCAGTAGTTCATTTTTATTACAATTATTTAGGCTCCTCATAAGGGGGTTTGGTGAAATATTAGGGGTCTAAATAGGGGGAATCTGCACCACACAGGATGATTAGGGTTTTCCCAGGCACACCTTGTGCGCACGCCTATGATCAAATCTGATCCAAGGTGCACAATACACATAAACGCATTGCATAATGTGCCTAAACCATTGAAAGAGTGTAAATCCATCCTTTATTTATGCAGATTTATTTAAAAAAAAGTAGAGATTTAGGCAAAAAAAAAATATATATACTCACCTGGGTGGATGCAGCATCAGACCAATGCTTAATCTGTTCCCAGTCAGCTCTGCACTGAGAACTGAACCATCAAAAACCATTAATTGCTCGGCTCTCAGTTTTTAAGCTGCAGAGAGCTGTTGACTGTCAGTCACTGGCTCTCTGCTCTACCCCTCCAGAGCTCACTGCAGTTCTGGGCTGTGGAGGGGGCGAGAGCGGCTGGCTCTGAATCTCATTGGTCCAGGCATCTGGAGCATGAGTTAAAATGCCACGATGGTATGTGTACAGCCCTGTCAGGCTTTGAAGTTGAATTCCAGGAATTTAGACACTTTGTAAAAAGTGCAGAAACACTATGAGGTTGATTTACTGAACCTGGAGAGAGAAAAATCAGGTGCAGCTGTGTATGGTAACTAATCAGCTCTTAACTTCAGCTTTTAGGCTGGGTTCACACTACTACACTACTTTCATCCTACTTTGCTCTGCTACATTGGTCCTACATGTATCCTACATTGGTCCTACATCCATCCTACTTTCATGAACAGGATACTACTTTGGTCCGACTTCAATGATATTCAATGGGCCTGAAGTAGGATCAATGTAGGACCAAAAGTAGTACAGGGAGCATTTTCAAAGTCGGACCGACTTGTGTAGGACACTACAAGACGCTCTCATAGGGAAACATTGTAGTGTAGTAGTGTGAACCCAGCCTCAGGCTGTAGCGTCCTACACAAGTCGGTCCGACTTTGAAAATGCTCCCTGTACTACTTTTGGTCCTCCGGCTGGGTTCACACTACTACACTACTTTCATCCTACTTTGCTCTGCTACATTGGTCCTACATTTATCCTACATTGGTCCTACATCCATCCTACTTTCATGAACAGGATACTACTTTGGTCCGACTTCAATGATATTCAATGGGCCTGAAGTAGGATCAATGTAGGACCAAAAGTAGTACAGGGAGCATTTTCAAAGTCGGACCGACTTGTGTAGGACACTACAAGACGCTCTCATAGGGAAACATTGAACACAGAGCAAAGTAGGATCAAAGTAGTGTAGTAGTGTGAACCCAGCCGGAAAAGGAGAAAATCCTAGAATTCACACATCTCTGCAAAACCCTGTAAGAAGGTATATGACAGTGTCAGCTCAGGCTCCAACCAGGCCACACCCCCAACATGTTTTATTTCAGATTGAAATGCTTTGTTGGTGTGACTTGGTTGGAGTTTTCCCTTTTCCATTAGATGTCTAGAACTGGGAAAAGCTCTATCCTTGTCTTCACTCCAAGTGGTTGCTACACAAGAGGCCTTGAGTGGCACCTGTAAATTTAATGTAGGTCACAGTGAGTAAAATTAGGTCACAGTGAGCTTGTTCAATTAACCACTTCGTATCCAGGCCATTGTAGTTTGACGGCCACAGTGCCGGGAGGCCATCTATCGACCGCCTTGATCCTCCCGCCACTGGTAACAGAGATCCACGTCCTGTCAGGGAGAGGAGACCTATGGTGTGTCCCTTGTACATAGGGACAATCATCGGTCACTCCCCCAGTCAGTCCCCTCCCCCCACAGTAAGAATCACTCCCAGGGAAAACATTTAACCCCTTGATCGCCCCCTAGTGTTAACCCCTTACCTGCCAGTCACATGTATACAGTAATCAGTGCATATTTATAGCACTGTTCGCTGTATAAATGTGTCAAAAGTGTCCGATGGGTCTGCTGTAATATGGCAGTCCTGACAAAATCGCAGATAACTGCCATTACTAGTAAAAAAAAAATAGAAAAGAATGTCATAATTCTATCCCCTATTTGTAGGCGCTATAACTTTTGTGCAAACCAATCACTATACTTTTATTGCGATTTTTTTTTGTTTACCAAAAATATGTAGAAGAATGTGTATTGGCCTAAACTGAGAAGAAAATATATATATATATACCGTATATATTTTTTAAATTGTAATATTTAGTATAGCAAAAAGTAAAAAATATTTTTTCTAAATTGTCAGTTTTTTTTGTTTATAGCACAAAAAATAAAAACCGCAGAGGTGATCAAATACCACCAAAAGAAAGCTCTATTTGTGGGAAAAAAAGGACGTACATTTTGTTTGGGAGCCACGTTGCACGACAATTGTCATTCAAAGCGTGACAGTGCTAAAAGCTGAAATTTCGCCTGGGCAGGAAGGGGGTATATGTGCCCAGTAAGCAAGTGGTTAAGCTTTTACCAAAAAACCTGGAAAGCTGGTTTCTATGCAGAACTGCACCATATGTTGCACTCTCCAGTTTTAGTAAATCAACCCCATATGGGTTGAGTCCAAAGAGGTGCATGACATCTACTGAATCTATCTCTATCATTTATAACCAACAAGTTCATGGCTCTGTCAGAGCATACACTTATACACCGGTATTCTCTGCGGTTTTCCTGTTGGGAAAACTGCTATGGAGCACACACACGGCCAGTTTTCCCAGCCAAAAGCTGTCATGGCAGTTCTCCCGACGGGAAAACTGGTCGTGTGTACGAGGCATCAAACTCTGGGCTGTGAGAGAGGAGAGAGAGGCACACAGAGCAGCTATGCCCGCCCCTCTCCTCTGCTTCTTTTTCAGAGAAGCCTTTGTATTTTTGTTTAATAATGCTGCCAGATGTAAATAATTGAGATAAGCCCCCTCCACAAATCCAAAGTCAGTAGCTACAAATACTGTAGCTGCTGACTTTTAATATTAGGACACGTACCTGTGCAGGGAGACCGCAATATCGGCATCCCAAGCCAATCTGTTCATCAGCTCTTGAGTACTGCCGCCGCTATTCCTTGTAAGGGAAACCGGCAGGGAAGCCTTCCGGCTTTACAGCTGTTTCCCTGCTGTGCATGTACAAGTGCACTGTGCTTTCTGGCAGAGGGGGAGGAGGAGGGCCAAACTTCCTGTGGCTCAGCCTGCAGCGAGGTCTCCCGGAAGTGGGGACGGGTACCCATACCTCCCAACTTTTTGAGATGGGAATGAGGGACACCTATCGGCAAAAGTATGCAGACATAGGACACACCCCTTCCCACGCCCTCTTAAAGGAGAATGGTACAAAAAACAAGATTGGTTAAACCCACAAGTGTTTTTTTTTACCACTACTATTCCTTTATATTGGCTGTTGAGATTTACAAATGCAGCAATTTAGAAATCAGATGAAAGGTTTAGCACTGGGAAACACTTTTTGATAGATAAAAAGTGCATTTTATATACAACTATATGGATCAGACCAAAATGAGGGACAAATGAGGAGGAATGAGGGACAGAGGGACATCGCTCCAAATCAGGGACAGTCCCTCAATATCAGGGACTGTTGGGGGCTATGGGTACCTGTCAAATACAGGTACCCGCTCCCCCCCGAAAGGTGCCAAATGTGGCACCGTAGGGGGGAGGAGGCAAATAAGTGAAGCTTCCACTTTTGAGTGGAACTCTGCTTTAAAGCATAGTGTGCCTTCACTTTTTACAAAGGAGCTGAATTCCTGGAATTCAGCTTTAATATTAGCATTTAGGTGGGTAACTAGGGGACAGTACAATCACGGCTCAGCCACTTGTTTTTACCCCCCTTTTCCCCATGTAAAAGAGCCATAAAAACACCCCTGCAGCATTTTTACTCACCTTTCCAATACTCATTTCCTGCACAATTTGCCAACTAAATCAAGGAAAATAAGCCTTTCCAGAAGTTCTGAATTTATCCCATATGCAGGCCTGTCGCTACAGGACAGGCAAAACAAACAATTGCTTGGGGCCCCGACTTCCCCTTCCCAGGATGTAGCCGAGCTCCTCTTCCTTCCACATGGAGTCCTGTCAGTCCGGCCGGGTACCGCGTGTGGTACAGGAGATTCAGTTTCCTGTTCCCGGCCGGACTGACAGGAAGTGCACTATCTGATAGGGGACTGGGGAAGAGGCAGGGGGAAGAGGAGCTCAGCCAGGCTACAGCGGCAGCCTACAGGGAACAAGGGGAGGTAAGAATAGAAAAAAAATGAGTGTAGCGCTAACGTAGGCTTTGCATGCGGAGGGGGTGCTTGGGGGCCCCCATTTTGCTTGGGGCCCCCAAATTCCTTCAAACGGCCCTGCCCATATGGAGGAGCCAATACAGGGTTGAAGAATATCGGCTCATCATTTTAGAGCTGTCATAGTCACATGATCCCCTTACCCAGAAGTATTTCTCTTTGCCACCTTTGATGAACAGAGTGGAGGGAGAACTATTGGGAAGGCAAGAAAAACATACAGGAACAGCTTTACCTGTTTCATTATCCTGCATGGGCAAAGCATAAGCTCACATTCAGGTAGCAAATCCACTTTGACATTTGGAACATGTAAAATAGAAAGATTAATGCCAAGCCACAAACAAAACACAGTCACTGATATTTTATCTTTAGACCAGGTCTAGAAGATTAGAGAGTATGGCCCATACATTTAAACATGTGATCAAAAGCTCAGTATACAAATTGCTACGGATCCATTCTATTATGTACAGATCCGTTCAATTACACATTCATTTCAAGTACATGCAGAGGATCAGTTATAAAGATTATTGCTAAGCCACCAGCAAAATAAATGGGGATAAGAGTTAATTAAAGGGACACTCGGATCTTTGTGAAATGTGTGCTATTTTGTCATTTCATTTCCTGAAAGTGCCTCTTGTGCTCTAGTCTTTGTTAAATGAGTAAATATCATGCTATGTTACTGGTTAGAAATATCAGTGAATGAAACAATAACTTTGATGTTAATCAAAATTTGCATCTCATCTGTCCACATAACATAACCCTGAAATATTATTATAAAAAAAAAAAAAAATAACTTCTTTAAAGGTCCCAATACCTTTTAAAGTGCTATTGTTAAATCCGCCAACAAATGTATACCATGCAAAAAAAAAAAAATACAGTAAACACTCACCTCTTCTTCTGCCCATGTCACTGAACGCCTCTCTGTTCTTGAGGAATGGTCCTACAAAACATGATGGGGTACTGACACTTACCAGAAAAGTATGGAATTATTAAAAAATCACACTTACCTAAATGGCTGCAGCCCTGATCCCAGCTGCAGCTATCCCTCGCCACAAAAAAAACAGAACTGAGTGATCAATCACCACTAATCGCTCAGTCTTTAGCCTGTAGAGAGCCAGTGACTGACTTTGGCTCTCTGCTCTTCCCCTCCTGTGCTCACTGGAGCACTGGGCTGTGGAGGGGGTGGAATCAGCTCGCTCAGGCTCTCAGTGGCTCGCAGAGAGACTTAGCCAGATGCTACTTTGACGTCAGCCGACAATGGGTCACATGAATGCAGAACTAATGCTATATGAATCATCAAGGGAAATGATAACCAAATATACACAGACAAATAATTCATCAATGGCCAAAATAATAAAGTGCTAAGTGCAAATGACCCTCAATCCAGAAATCAATCATAAATAAGTGTAAACATTCACAGTGCGAAGTAATGATATATATAGTCAAATATAATAGTGTAATATTAATCAATAAATTCAGAAATAAATACAATATAATTAAAGTGCAATAATAACGTATGACAAAAAGTCCATAACGTGCTTGGTGCAGTAAATCTTCAGTGCACAGGAAGAGTTCATACACAGGGGGTTATTTACTAAAGGCGAATTCACGTTGCACTACAAGTGCAAACAAGTGCAAAGTGCGCTTAACCACTTAAGGACCCCTTCACGCCGATATACGTCGGCAGAATGGCACGGCTGGGCACATCAGCATACCTGTACGTTGCCCTTTAAGCCCAGCCGTGGGGTTGCGCGCGTGCGCCACCGGCCCGAAGCTCCGTGCCCGCGGTCGCGGGACTCGCAGACCCGATCGCCGCTGTAGTCCCGCGATCGGTCCCCGGAGCTGAAGAACGGGGAGAGCTGTGTGTAAACACAGCTTCCCCGTTCTTCACTGTGGCGGCGTCATTGATGGTGTGGTCCCTTTTATAGGGAAACACAATCAATGATGTCACACCTACGGCCACACCCCCCTACAGTTAGAAACAGAGATGAGGTCACACTTAACCCCTTCAGCGCCCCCTTGTGGTTTTTTGCTGTGAAAATGACAATGGTCCCAAAAATGTGTCAAAATTGTCCGATGTGTCCGCCATAATGTCACAGTCACAAAAAAATTAGCTGATCGCCGCCAACAGTAGTACAAAATAAATAATTAATAAAAATGCAATAAAACGATCCCCTATTTTGTAAACGATATAAATTTTGTGCAAACCAATCGATAAACACTTATTGTGATTTTTTTTTACCAAAAATAGGTAGAATACGTATCAGCCTAAACTGAGGAATTTTTTTTTTTTATATATTTTTGGGGGATATTTGTCGCTCTATTTTTGTTTATAGCGCAAAAAATAAAAACCGCAGAGGTGATCAAATACCACCAAAAGAAAGCTCTATTTGTGGGAAAAAAAGGACGCCAATTTTGTTTGGGAGCCACGTCGCACGACTGCGCAATTGTCAGTTAAAGCGACGCAGTGCCGAATCGCAAAACCTGGCCAGGTCCTTTAGCTGCCTAAAGGTCCGGGTCTTAAGTGGTTAAAATTGCACTGAAAGTGCACTTGGAAGGGCAGTCGCTGTAGATCCGAGGGGGACATGCAAGGAAAATAAAAAACAGCATTTTAGCTTGAACATTATTGGATGATAAAATCAGCAGAGCCTCCCCTCATTTCAGATCTACCCCTCAGTTTTACAGCGACTGCACTTCCAAGTGCAATTTCAGTGCAATTTTAGGTGCACTTTGCACTTGTAGTTTGCACTTGTGCAAAATGGATTTGCCTTTTCGTACATAACCCCCACAGTGTCAATGATCACAGTGCAAACCAATATATCAAATTCTTAAATAGTGCTTTCACCATCCGTGTGTACAGTGTGCCCCGGCCTCTCACCTCAAAGGAAGATCCCTACGGGTCTAGTGCGCTTCTGGAAAAATGGTCAAACATTCCCATAGACACACTCATTGTGGCCAGCCTTCCCAGAAAAGTTGAAGCTGTTATAGCTGCAAAAGGTGAGCCAACTTAATGTTGAACCCTACGGACTAAAACTGGGATTCATGGGCCAAATCCTCAGAAAACTAGCGTAACTTAACTTTTCCGAGTTAAGTTACACGGCCTTAAAATTTCTACCTAAGTGCCGATCCACAAAGCACTTACCTAGAAATTTCAGGCCGTGTAACTTAAGTTCCTCCGTCGCAAGGCGGTCCTCCTCTCCGGGGGGCGATTACAGTTTAAATGAGGCGCGCTCCCGCGCCGGCCGTACTGCGCATGGGTGTGACGTCATTTTCCCGACGTGCATCGCGAAAAATTACGTTACGTTGGGCTTTGTGGATTGCGATGGGACAATAAAGTTGCGTCGGGTAAAAAAAAATCGCTGCGATCGAAAAAAAAGGTCTGTTTTTACAAGGTGTTACTAGTTTACACTTTGTAAAAGCAGAACTAATTTTACGTATGCAAAACGTAACTTACGCAGAAAACACAAAGCTAAAAAGCTTTGTGGATCTGCCTATGTACTCATTTGCATACGCAAAGCGGCATTTCGACTCGAAATGCCCCCAGCGGCGGATGCGGTACTGCATCTTAAGATCTGACAGTGTAAGTGTCTTACAGATGTCAGATCTTCTGCCTATCTTAGGAAAAAACCTTTTGAGGATCAGATCCAAAGATAGGCACAGGGATACGCAGGCTAAACAGCAGTTCCGCCTGCGTATCTCCTTTGAGGATTTGGCCCCATGTGTGTAAAGACAGGCATCCCCAAACTTTTGGTAATATAGTGTATTTTAACAAAATGAACAGTCTACTGCTGAGAAAACCAACCCAAATGAGTCAAGCAACAATTAAAACAAACAATTAACAAAAAGTTGAAAGTGGAGGAGAATGATGGAAGAACTTTGACGAGGTGTATTTTGACAGTGCATTTGCAACACTTTTCCGACATTAAAACCATATTAGAAAATCCTGCCCCAAATTCATGAAAGTTACATGACATTTTTATTGTCCTTTCCGACATGTGTGACAAATCCAGGTAGATTTTTACATTCTGGTGCTATAGCTTCAACAAATGCTTTAGAAGTAATGCCATATTGGAAGAGAAGAAAAGTGGAAGTAAATAAGACCTCTTTCATGCTGAGGTAAATAGTGTTGCAGGTATAAGTATTTTACCTTAAAATTCTGTCTGAGGCAGTTCTCCAGCAGATTCATGCACATCTCACATAAAGGGGTAAAAACACTCTTGAGGGGGCGAGCAGGAGTGTCAGGACGCTCTCTACTTTGCTGATAGAGAAAGGAGCTGTGTGTTAGTGGGTGTCCTGACACTCCTGCTCGCCCCCTCCCCCCTCAAGAGGCTTTCTCCACACCAGGGACTAGTCTTCCCTAAAAGACTGCTCCAGAAACTGCAAAGATCCAAAGGGCTGGCTCCTGATCGAATATGCTCCAGCAATCAATTGGCGATAGTATTAACCATAGAATAAAGAATAATAGAAGGCCACATAGTGCATTACTGTATAAAAGCTGATTTATTGAAAAACAGGTGTGCACTTACAGTTAAGTAGTGAAAAAAACGCATGTGGGATGTATCGTGGTGAGAGAGGGTAGCGTCTCCTCGAGTCCTCCTCCGTCTTTCACTTTTTGGCAAAGTTGCTGCAGGGCGTTTCAGGGTGGACTTCTGGGGTTCATCCAGATACGCTGATTTGGGCTCTTGGGATGTCTTATTCATCTAGGAGAAGTGTTTTCCTTATCGTCATCTCACTTACTTCTATCTATCTCTTTTATTTCTTTCTCTTTCTTCAACCCTTCTATCCCACTTTACGGTGTATTGGAGAAGTTTTGTTGGGGATTTCTGTGAATAACCAGTCCATCTTGAGTTGACTTACAGGCTTGGGGATCGTCTCTCTCTGCAATTGTACCATGGCATACTCCGATCTTGGTGATTGAAGTTCAATCATGTAGTTAAAGTGTTAAAGTGGAGCTCCACCCAAAAGGGGAAGCGCCGCTTGTCTGCCTTCTACCCACTTGATGTCTGTTTACCTGCACTGTCTCCATTGTAGGAACTTACTTTGCCAAGGGGCCCATGAGGCTATTAAGACAGCCCTGCCCGTGGAGTAGGCCTTCCATGTGACTCACACTTGGCACTGAACGAGGAGGGGAACATGGAGGGAGTATCACCCACCTGCTCTAATGCCCCTTACACACAATCAGAATTTCTAATGGAAAAAGTCAGACTGACTTTTTCCATCGGAAATTTCGACCGTGTATATGCCCCATCGGAAATTCCGATGAATTCCATCAGAGTTTACATAGAGAACATGTTCTCTTTTCCTCCGATGGAATTCGGTCAGAATTACGATGTGAATTTGGTTGGACAAAGGTCCGATCGTGTGTACGGGGCATTACACACAGAGCAGCTAAGTGTAACATGTTTGTTATTTTAAGAAATAAATATACCTTTACAATTATGTCCAACAGATGCTCAATTACTTCCTAGCCCTACCCAAAACGAACTAAAATATTTTGACTGAAGTTAGGCTTTATTGCTTTTTTATGAACCACTTATGATAAACTTAACATACAAAATCTGAAACAAGAAAAAAAATATGTGATGTAATGAGGGTATTGTGAATTACATAGTTACATAGTTAGTCAGGTTGAAAAAAGACACAAGTTTATCTAGTTCAACCATAAAAAATTAAAATAAATAAAATAAAAAATATTGTACAATCCCATATACCCAATTCTATACCCACAGTTGATCCAGCGAATTTAAATATTGTTATAAATTAAAGCGGTTGTATACCCCACTTAGTGATTTTTACCTACATGTAAGCTTATAATAAGGCTTACCTGTAGGTAAAATGATTATCTCCTAAACCTGCACAAGCTTCTTGCCGGAACGGACGTCATCGTGGCTCTGGCCACTCACAGTACCGGAGCCCGTGAACCTGGAAGAAACGCAGAGGGAACATGTCAGCCCCCTCAGCGGTGACTGGGTGCCTCTGCGGAAGCTTAGTTCTAAGGTAGGTATTTCATAATGTGCTATTATGTGATACATACTAACACATTATGCTATTGTCTTGCAGGTTTTTTTTTTTGTTTTGTTTTTTGTTTTCTGCAGTTTACTACTGTTTTAAGCATCTAATAATATAGAATCAATAGACAGTCCCTGTTATGTATATAAGCCCAATGTATAAGTTCTAAAACTGCAAAGGTCATATATCTTCTGTTCACACATCTGATATATTCCCCGCAGCTATGTAACAAAGTGTATTTCAGCAACATAACAAAAGAGCTGGCCTTAATGGGAAAATTGCAACCATTTTTGTTGAATCATCTGTTCAGTACATTAAATGTACAGAATATTATCAGATACTTGCTACTGTTTTTTTCATTACGGAGATCGACCTGAACTCCAATTGTGTCGGCCCCAGCACAGAGCATCTTGAGCTGCTGTGTGAGTTAGGTACCATTGTGTGAGCTGGATGCCATTCTGCACACAAAGGGGTGAGGAGAATTCACAGAAGACTTCTTCAACACTTTTGTGTTGTCACTGTGTGTACAAATACGCATTTTACTACAAGAGATGATAACACGAGTGTATCTGCTTTGTGATGCAGTGACATTCATTCTGAATGGTAATGCAAAACGAATTTTCAGTTGAAAAATTGTACCTGTGCGATAGCACACCACAATGAACAGATGTAAATATTCTTTGCATTGTGGTATGCTGTAATTAATCATATCAATGTGTATTAAAGCTAAAATTGTCCGATCTACTGGGGTGATTATATGACTTTAATGCTGATTTATTTCCAGGAACCTCATTTTCAGAACCCTGGTGTCATATACTGACCAATGATATCAAAGAGGTAGCATTAAAGAGAAAATTGAAAAAAAAAACAACCACCACAAAATAAAAGAAGTAAAGTACTGGTATGCAGTGTGAAAGAACCACAGTGATACGCCATTAGCAAGTTTAATTCGCCTTTGGGCTGCTTTAGCTGATTCCGTGTTAGTAAAAGATGATTCAAGGTTTTTGTCTGTTACAGCGTGGTGAATGTGCTTACTCCATTATGAACGGTAGTTTTACCAGAACAAGCGCTTCCGTCTCATAACTTGCTTCTGAGCATGCGTGTTTTTTACGTCGTTTTAGCCCACACACGATAATTTTTTACAACCCGAACAACGACATTGTTTAAAACGACGTTAAAAAATGCAGCATGTTCAAATTTTTTTTGGTCGTTTTTCAGAACCTGAAAAATTATGTGAAGCGCACACACAATGGGCCAGATCCACAAAGAGTTACGTCGGCGTATCTATTGATACGCCGCGTAAGTTCCATTGATGCGCCGCCATATATTTGTTTTGTATCCACAAAACAAGATACGCCTGAATGTGGGCTAGATGCGACTGACGTACGTATTAGTACGCTGTCGGATCTTAGGTGCATATTTACGCTGGCCGCTAGGTGGCGCTTCCGTTGATTTCCGCGTTGAGTATGCAAATTAGCTAGATACGCCGATCCTCAAACGTACGTCCGCCCGGCGCATATTTTTATGTAAGGCTTTTTCCGGCGTAAAGTTACCCCTGTCTCTATGAGGCGTATGCAATGTTAAGTATGGACGTCGGGACAGCGTTGAATTTTCCGTCGTTTGCGTAAATCGTTCGCGAATAGGGCTTTGCGTAAGTTGCGTTCACGTCGAAAGCATTGACTATTTGACATACAACACGCCCACTCCAAGCCTACTTTGAATTACGTGGGCTTACGCCGGCAGATTTACGTTACGCCGGCCCGCATATGGGAGCAAGTTCTTTGTGAATACCCTAGGAGCCACTCTGATTTACGGCGACGTAGCGCATATGAGATGCTCTACGCCCGCCTAAATATACGCCCGTTTTTGTAGGTCTGGCCCAATCATTTTAAATGACGTTTTTGAAAAACAACGTTTTTTTCATGCCGAAAAATGATTGTGTGTACGCGGCATTAGAGCCAATAATATTTCATACACATAGTGGGTTTTGATTAGTAAACTAGCCTCTGAAAGATTAGGTTTAAGTTGTTTCCAATACCTGGTAATCATAATTCTGGCAGCCAATAAAATATGGGAAACAACTGTGTATAGATGGGGAGGAATTTTAATGAGGTTTAGGACTGCTAGAGCTGGTGCTTGGATATGCCAGTGACTTCAGAGATTACTTGAAAAATGTGTCAACTTTGCCATAAGATGTGCATTAAAGTACCAAGGAAGCAAAAACCTCTCCAGCACAAGGAAGAATGTGAAGGGTAGAATTTGGCTAATTTAGACAGGATACACTAATGCCCTGTACACACGATCGGTTCGTCTGATGAAAACGAACTGATGGATTTTTTCATCAGATATCCGATTTAGCTGACTTTCATCAGTCTTGCCTACACACACCGGTTAAAAATCCGATCGTGTCCAACGCGGTGACGTAAAACACAACGAAGTGCTGAGAAAAATGAAGTTCAATGCTTCTGAGCATGCGTCGACTTGATTCTGAGCATGCATGGATTTTTGACCGATGGATTTCCCCACAGACGATCGTTTTTTTCTATCGTTTTTTTAACCATAAGAAAAATTTAAAACAGGTACTATTTTTTATCACCGATGGGAAAAAAAACGATGGGGCCCACACACGATCGGTTCGTCCGATGAAAACGGTCCATCGGTCCGTTTTCATCAGACGAACCGATCGTGTATACAGGGCATAACTTCTCAAAATGATTTTTTTTGTGTTAGTTCTTAGGGCTCTTTCACACAAGCGGCCCATTCAGGTCCGCCTGCCAGTTTTTTAGGCGGACCTGAACGGGCGCTCCGTGCTCCTCTATGGACACATGCCCTATGGTGACATGCCCGCTGACATCCGACCCGCTCCGATCCGCCAAAGTGTGATGGAGGAAAAACCTACTTTTCCATCCGTCTGGCGGATCGGATCAGGTGAACACGGACAGACGTTCCGTGTTCATCTGATTTCCCCATAGGGGAAAGCGGAGAAAAGACAGGGCGGTCCCTGCACAGGGTGCGGGGACCGCCCTGTCATCCGCCGGCTCAGCGGGGAGCAACAGAGCGATCCCAGCTGAACAAGCGGAGGTTCACGGGGCGGATCATTACTGAACCGCCCCGTGTGAAAGGGGCTTTAGTGTTCATATTATATATAAGGTTAATAGCTGCGGAAAATTGAGTCAGGAAAGTAGGCAAATAGGCCTGTCTCCCAGTGTAAGAGGGGGGAGAAAGCAAGTTTTGGCGTTCATATTTTAGAATAGGAAAATACTGACTGGTGTAATTGACATCTAATAATGTCAAGCAGTTGTGTGGACATGCATTACATTAGCCGGGAATTCCCGTAAGGGCGAGTGACTGAGGGTGTCCCTTGTGTTGGTTCAAGAGATACCATGTTGGCACCAGGACTTAAGGGAGAGACCAGTACAGCACAGTCTCTTTAAGGCTTCATAGCCACGGATACTAGAGAACAACCATTATTTCAGTAACCAGTACAGTATACAAAAAGAGCTATTGCACTTACTTTCTGAGACAGTGTCTCTCACAGTGAAGTTCTGTGTGTGGCTGGGTACATGTACCTACGAACAACTGGAGGATTTCTGTGCTGGCACCACAGGTGAGCAGCTGGAGGAGTCCCAGGGCTGGCACCACAGGTGGGCGGATGGAGATGCAGGCCATTTCACTTGAATAGCAACACTCTGATAGCGATTGGGGCAGTGCCCCCTGCAGTGGTTGGGGTTTCTGAGAAGTGTCATACTATTGGACTCCTGCCTGTCTGCCCAAAAATCTGGTCTAACAGTTTAGGACTATATACCTGGCTGCAGATTACATGCCCAGCCACTTCTGGATCATCAATTGTGGTCTCTTTGAGCTGGTGGGAAACAGGGAAATGTATATTTCTTGGGTATGTCCAGAAGTCTCACCTTCAAAAATATATATATGTGAATAAACTCCACAGAATCTACCAAACTCAGAAATATTTTATTTATTTTTTTGACTTTGGGTGAGTTTAGTCTTATTTTATTTAGTCTAATTATTTTAAAGGATTTCAAAAGCCTTATAAAACTCCTGACAATCTGAATTCTATTAAAGGTGTAAAGAGCTTTCAACAATGAACAATTTCACTTTACAGGTTTATGGCATTCAAAACTGAGCTCTAGTCAAGATTCATATCTAATATTTATTTAACATCTGAGTAATTTTTCAATGTCTGCCTTTACTGTGTCTGCTCATAATCATCATCAATCATACATAAACTCTCGTTCATTGTCAATGGTCATTTATATCTATTCTCTTCATGACAGGCAAGCAAAAACACAATCAGATCCTACAGCATGTGCTGATTTTTGTAATTACTCTTTATTCAGCGATTGCTACCCAACCAATTCCTCACTTATCACAAACTTCTCTCTCTCCACTTCACTCTGTGCAATCTCACTGCGTCTCCACCAAAGCATGTGGGGCATACATTTTATTTTCTACTATTTATTATTAAAGTAACCGTCAACCAAAAATTGCCTATTAGGTGTTATAACTGTCTTTGTTACATCAATTTCTGTCCAGGTGATACAGCCCCCCCCCCCCCCCCCCCAGACCTAGTGACATTTTTTCAATGGGGACACAGACAGGAATACTAATTTATTGTGCTTTTTACAAAATAATGGCAATAGGCATTTAAAGCTAACGTGAAGTGTATTTTGCATTCCACGGATTGCTCCTTAACCACTTCAAGACCACAAAACATATATATATACGTTGCAGATTTGAAGTGCTTTACTGGGATTATGCTTGAAGGTATCAGCCATAACCCTGGTAATGTTTTTTACAGCTGACGGCTGGCTTTTTCATGAAAGCGTTCCGAGTGGCTCATGACCCGCCGGGGTTTCTCAGGCTTAACATTTACGCCAGTTCACCCGAGAAACAATGCAACGGTGGGGCAGCTAGTCACAGAGGCGATCAAACAGTAGATCCTCTTTGATCGCCACTATGGCCTTGGAAGACCTGAGCAACGTCATGATGTCCCTTAATCACTTCAACCTCGGACCATTTTGCTGGTCAAAGACCAGGCCACTTTTTGCGATTTGGCACTGCATCGCTTTAACTGACAATTGCGCGGTCGTGCGACGTGGCTCCCAAACAAAATGAATGTCCTTTTTTCCCCACAAATAGAGCTTTATTTTGGTGGTATTTGATCACCTCTGCGGATTTTATTTTTTGCGCTATATACACAAATAGAAATAGAAAAAAATTCAATATTTTTAACTTTTTGCTATAATAAATATCCCCAAGAAATATCTAAAATAATTATTTTTTCCTCAGTTTAGGCCGATAAATAGTCTTCTACATATTTTTGGTAAAAAAAATTGCAATAAGCGTTTATTGATTGGTTTGTGCAAAAGTTATAGCGTCTACAAAATAGGGTTTAGCTTTATGGCATTTTTATTAATATTTTTTTCTACTAGTAATGGCGGCGATCAGCGATTTTTATCATGACTGCGACATTATGGTGGACACCTCGGACACTTTTGACACTATTTTGGGACCATTGTCATTTTTACAGCGATCAGTGCTTAAAGAATGCACTGCTTACTGTGAAAATGACACTGGCAGTGAAGGGGTTAACCTGTAGGGGGCGGTGAAGGGGTTAAGTGTGACCTAATGAGTGATTCACTGATTGTCGTTCCCTATGACAGGGAACAGACGATCAGTGACAGTCTGACTAGGAAGCACGGGGAGAAGTTTGTTTACACTCACCTTTCCCTGTTCTTCAGCTCTGTGACCCGATCGCGGGACACCGGCGGCGATCGGGTCCGCAGGACTCGCGGGCATGGTCACGGAGTACCTGACAGGGTCGCGAGGGTGCACATTAAAGGGAATGTACCTGTACGCCAATATGCGCAGCCGTGCTATTCTGCCGACGTACATCGGCGTGTGGCGGTCGGCAAGTGGTTAAAGTGTATTTTTTCTCCAAAAATTGTGTTTGCGTAAATATAGTGTCACATAAAAAATTTCAAAGATCGCCATTTTATTCTTTAGGGTCTCTGCTAAAAAAAATGATAATGTTTGGGAGTTATAAAAAAAAAATTCTAGCAAAAAATTACTGATTAAGGCTGGGTTCACATATGAGCATGTAGCGGCTCACAGGAGGAGTCCGGTGCATCCTTGTTCACGGTTTCAGGTCAGATTTCAGCCCTAATTTTTGGCTGAACTCGGACCTGAAATGGACCAAACGATGCACAGCGTTCCTGTGCAATTAGCGAACCGGTCACAATCTCCTGCTATTGCGAATTGGAACCCGCATTCAATTCGCACTAGTGTGAACCCAGCCTTAAGCTTGTAAACAAAAAGTGCCAGGTCTTAGCCTGGTCTTAAAGGGTAGAAATGTTCCTTGAAGTCAAGGCTGCTGTTAGAAATCATGGGTTCCCTCGAAAATACCAAATACTATTTTTGCAAAAAATAAACTAAAATCATTTATAGCAGACACAAACACAACATTATTTCTGCTAAATCTAAAAGATAAAAGGTCTTGGAGCTCATTCGCATGGACATTGTGGCATATACAATGTGAATTAGCATTTTTTTAATGTGGCTAAAGCTGTGTACAGGTAGCCTATTTTATGCTGTTATGCTATACTATGGGAATGTAGCGGGTGTACAAACCCAGCCGCAGGTCCTAATTTGACAGATGTGTGGGTGAAGGTATACAGGTGTGCATTCAGGGCCACTCACCTGTATCTACACATCAAATTATGGGAGGCCCAGGCAGCAAGGGGAAGGGCAATGCGAAAATGGAGGGTGATTGGTGTGTGTGTGGGGGTGGGGAGTCAAATACATTTTCCTTATGTCTTTCCAAGTTCAAGTAAAGTTTGGACCTACTTTTTACAAGGGCAAGTAAGTGTAATCTATCCAGGAAACTAGGAAAATCCTATAGGTGAGTCCCTCTTATATCCAAAAGACTCCAATAAGCGGATGCACTCTAAAATTGTATTACATACAGGACATTAGATGGCAAAATGACCACTTAGCTAAGGCTCAAGATCCCCAGTTACCCAGATGCAGATACAGTGCAGGATATTTTGGTTGTGTGGTAGAGGGTCATCTCACATGACCTCCCATCCACAACCCCACCCCCCACCTACCATTACCATTTTTTTAGTATCTTATTGTTCTATATAATCAATTAAAAAGTGAATTTTAGAGGTTTTATTTTATTTCTGGTAATTATAGTTGCTCTGGATGTTCAATAGAGAGAAAACAGGTAGGCAGATGCAGCTTAGCCTCCTGGAAAGGGGGGGCTGTTGATGGCCGTCGTGCATGGGAGGCCTCTGTAGGTCTCATCAGGGAAGCATCTGCCTGATAGGATGCTGCTGCTCTGGCTGACCTGGTGGCCATCTTTGATGTGGGCATTGTTTATAAAAAGCACTGTCCCCTTTGGGTTGGTGCGCATTCTGCATAGTGGGTAGGATAGAGACATCTCCCGCTGGCTAAGGACAGTCACATTAGCATACGATCAGGGGCCTATGTTGGAGGGGCAGGGTAGGGACTGTGGCTGTGTATCAAGCAGTAGCCTTCTCGTTAAAGGCCTGGTTGAGGGTCTGCCTTCCAGTCACCTCCCCTGCCAGATACTGTTGGGTGTCTTCAGTGTGCACTGTTACGCCTTATCTGGTTCCTTGTAAGTATTCTGTGTGTGGTCCCAGGTTGCAAAGTTGCTGTATTATCTCAACATTAATACATTAATACACTTTGCTGCATCAACCAGTCTCCATGTGAGCTTTCCTCTCCCGGCGAGTAGTGAGCCCGGGCCACACCTACAGGCTTCTAATATATTTTAACATGCATGCAGAAAATCAAGTTTTGATTTTAAAGCTAGTCCGGGAATGACCCAAACCATCTGCAAAAAGGATAAAACAACAGGATTCACCATAACCAATTTATTTTAATTTCTCGTGTTCTCTGTTGCCTTTGTAGCAAGCACTGCTCGCTTCCTCCACTGTGTTTATTGAGTGATAAGATGTTTTCTACACGGGGAAGGGAGAACCTTCCAGAAATCAGTCGGGGTGACTATTTTTTAAGCTGGGCTAAAAATTTGTTATGGCTGTAAGCCAAAGAAGGTTCTAGAAATAAAACAAGAAAATCCCAGCAGGACTACAGTGGGAGAGATATTTTTAAACACTAGGATACAAATGACTTCAAAGAACTGATTCAACCCCCCTCCATGGGCAAGAGCTATTTTCTCTGTCTAAATATATACGTATATGTGTTCTTTACAGGTAGGGGTCCTCAGTTTGTGTTGGTTTTCATATTATTTTTGTGCTGCATAAAGCTACTGCAGTGTACTCTTAACCCGGTTTCTCTCTTTTGCTCTCTCTCTCTCTCTCTTTGTATATGGGTTGAATGTTTATAGTACACCTAAGGGGTATATTTTGAAATCGTAAATCTTATTTCTACTTCAGTAGAATTCTAGTGCTAGAATGAGAACTACCTATACATTTATTTTAATAAACCTTCAAAGAACTTTAAAAGCTTGCTTAACCTCAATAACCGTAAAGGATTCTTTATTAAAAAAAAAACAAAAAACAAGATGAGTGGAAAGAGTTTAGTATATTTGCCAAATTTGTGGGAATTGCAAATGTATTTGTCCTGCATTTGAAGAATAAAATAAAAAAAAAGCGGGGAAAGAGTTTAGTATATTGAAAATATGAAAAAAAAAACCTCTACATTGGGATTTTTAAAAACATTATTTTGACTTTTATATAAAAAAAATTATTTGACATATAAACATTAAAGAAAAAAGTTAATTGAAAATTAAACATGTTGCATATATTGTACAAATTATTAAAACATTGCATATATTGAGAAACAAAGTGGTAATTCTCACTACTTGTCCTGTGACCACCAGTGGAAGGCCGATGGTTACGAGTAGAGGGTTATCCAACGCGTTTAGATTAATTATTATATCAATAGAATCTTCCTCAGGGATATTATACCACTAATTTAAATACATATTGAAAATTTAAAATATAGCAGAGGCATTTCCCAAAAATATATCCGCATCAATTACCCTTCATCCCATACAGGACTGCTGGATGTGATGTGATCCAAAGGTCTGGCACTCAAAACTACAGAAAAGAACCATAAATGGGTAATTGGTAAGCAGGTATAGAGATTCCTTCGATGGTGGACACCATCCATCAAGTTGGAGAGATTTCCTCCTCCAACAACCTAGCGGAGGAGAGAAATGGCGCCAGACCTTTGGATCACATCACATCCAGCAGTCCTGTATAGGATGAAGGATATAAATTCAATTGAGTGTCAAATGCCTTTAGAGACCCAAATATTACCTCATAAACATAGCAGTGACATAATCACTGTTCTATATGTAGCATGTGCAATAACATAGCTGTGGGAGGATCCCAGTAGGACCATCCAGTAGCTGACTGCAGAAAACTACAGGAAGGGGGGCGGATACAAGACCAGTCACTCTGCACAATAATAGAGAGCAGAAGTGATTGGTCTTTATTACAGGAAACACCTGCACAAAGAAAAACCTTTTAGACAGGAATACTCCACAAATCTGAGAGAAATGCACAAATCACACCCAGATTCAAATAAGAAGATACACATCTCCAAAGCAATATTTTCTTATCCTGGGGTTCTGCTTTAAGCTATTGAAATTATATATTAGTAGTATGATACTGCAGTCATATATTTCTGCCTTTTCTGTAGATTTCATTTTTTTTTTTTTTGTGGGAGTCTCATAGATAGACGAATTTAGTATTTTGGGTAATCTGTGAAGAATTCACAGTCTTAATTATTTGAAAAGCCAACTCCAAAGCTTATTTTGTGTTAAATAGAATTGAGAGGGGTTAGAGCCTCCTTTCCGTAGTTATTGCTGCCTATGACCCCGATGGGGAAATGTTTGCCTTATTTGACGAATTTAAGGGAAATCTCTGTAAATGGAATGCAAACAAAAAGAAAAAATCTGACAAGAAATTATAACTTCCCATTCTGAGCAACAAACAGAAGACTGGATGTGAAGTGTATGCATAGCCAAATCTTTTTTTCAGTTTTGGATAGAGCAAAAAAAGGGTGAAGATCCCCATCTAGTTATGTTTTGGGATGATTTTTATTTACTTACTGTCCTATAGATGCAGCAGGAAGTTAGTGGAAAGCCCTGTACACACGGCCGGGAATCTCGTCAGGAAAAAAACATTGGTTTTCCTAACGAGATTTCTTGCAAGCTTTTCTTGCTCGCCGAGTGTACACACGGCTATTCAAAAGAACCACCTTTCTTTTAAATGGCAAGAACGTGGTGACGTCTTTGACTACGACGAGCATGCGCTCGTCACATTCAATGCCATTGCCGCCATCTTGCTACACCCTACACTGCCCTTGTAAGCTACTGCACATGAGTCGAAGTCTCATCAAAAATGCACGGGCTTATCGGGGACAGGTAAGCATATACACACGCTTGTTTTTCTCGGCAGGAAAACACTGCCGAGAATCCCGACGAGAAAATAGAGAGCAGGTTCTCTATTTTTCTCGTTGAGATTTCAAGCAGGTTTCCCGATGAGAAACCATACACACGCATGGGTTTCTCGGCAAAAAGCTCTCCCTGCAGCTTTCTTGCAGAGAAAACCGTGCGTGTGTACAAGGCCGAAATCTCCAAAAGTGAAGGGATTTCTGCTTTCAGACAGTTGTCATGAGAACAGATGTCCCCATTGGTAGATTTCCCATTACGTCTTGTGCTAATGAGAACTAAAGCTTTTTATTTCTAATCACTTTATGTTTCAGTGACAGAAATAAGGGTGACATTAAATGGTGAAACTCCTCAGAGGGGACACAGAAACACAGTTTTGCCTTTGAAGAAGATGACTGGGAAAGTCTTCATGCATATGTGCAGGTTAATCCCCCGAAGCCTAAAAATATGGGCGTTCCTAGGTGCACAGGATCCCCTGGGGGTTTTATACTTTGTCTTTTCTGCTAGTCAGTGGCAGCGCCCCCCTAATCCATACGCCTGGCCCCTAATCTACATGCAGGGCGCCAGACACATGGATTCCAATGGCTTTTTTTTTCTTCTCAGGGCACAGAGCACCAAATAATTTTTGCTATTGTCTTCCTAGTTCTCCTCCCGGCCAATCAGGAGAAGCCGCGGTGAAGCCTAGGAGGAGGAAATGCTGGGTGAAGCTGCTGCCCAGAGGAAGAACTGCCTGCGACCTAGATGGTGTGAGGCTGGTGACCGACCGACAGGGGGGTGATCCATCCGACCAACCGATGAGGGGATTGGGAATGCGGCTGATCTGACTGCCCAGAGAGGAGGCGGGTGGTGGGTGGATTGTTTGCCGCCTCCCCCAAAAAAATATAGCACCAGCCGCCACTGCTGCTAGTGATAGTTCTTCTTTAAAATGACAGCAACATTTATATTGCCTCCTACACCAACTCAAGTAAAACACAGCATGTAGGGCTCTTTTGATTTAAAGAATCACTTTCTAGGTTATCCTTTGCAACAAATCCACTTTTCATCTTTATGTAGCAGATTAGAAAACAAAATAATATTCTTCTTCATTACTAGTGCTAAATAACAGCTTTTCTTTAGCCTGCATTCACACCTGAGCAGACACATTTTTTTCCAGGCATTTTACAATAATTTTTGCGCATAGATCAAGTTTCAGGTGTTTTTTTTTCGTGGAAAAGAGATTTGTTTTAAAGTAGAAGAGGAGCTCTTTTGGCAAAAAAAGCACAGCTTTGTGTGTATCGTGCATGTACAGGTGCTCTTATTGAAGTCTTCAGACTCAAAAATCACCTGATTGCTCTCATTATTTTTTTTATTATTTTTTAATGCAAGCAGTTTAAGTAGCTAATTTAGACCTGGTACCAGCCTTTTGCAGTCCCCTCACAAAGAGATTAATTCATCACTGTGCTTCTTCTCTTTCCACTGTCTTATCTGGTTTAGGATGGACCGACTTTAGTTCAGAAGGAGATTGAATGATGCCAGCCACCAGACTGAGGGACTACATGGGAGTCCACAGAACTTTTTTCAGGGGGGCATAAGTTTAAGGTCATCAATGCTCCGCCTCCTTTTGACAATGTCATGAAGGGAGGGGCATAGCCGCAACTCGCAAGTATTTATTTTTAAAGGGAAAACGGCGTGTGCTGTGTACAGGGTGCCAAATCCAGGCATGTGCTATGTACAGGATGCAGATTCCAAGTGTGTGCTATGTACAGGGTTCAGATTCCAGCCATGTGCAATGTACAGGGTACAGAATCCAGGCATGTGCTATGTACAGGGTGCAGAATCCAGGCGTGTGCTATGTACAGGATGCAGATTCCAGGCATGTGCTATGTACATGGTGTAGAATCTAGACGTGTGCTATGTATAGGGTACAGAATCCAGGCGTGTGTTATGTACAGGGTACAGAATCCAGGCGTGTGCCATGTACAGGGTGCAGAATCCAGGCGTGTGCCATGTACAGGGAACTCAAAGTGGCAGGTCAGGCTCCTGGCACGGGCTTCTGTTGATACACGCTGCAGGCTGGAGCGGCTGTGTGGATACCCTGCCCCGCCCCTTCTCTGTTGTATATGCAGAGCTGGGAGAGCTGGGAGAGCAGGAAGAGATTTGTGTGTGCTGGAGGCGGCAGAAGCTCCCGATGTTGAAAAGTCCTGCCGGATGCCGCCGACAGTACAATATACCTTCCTGTGCCGGGTGCTGTTACATGGAAAGCGTTTCCGCACCTGCCACCCGCTGACAGTCTGCACGTTGCGCTCAGGTAATTAGGGTGTGCCTGGGCACAACTAGTGCGCACCCCTATAGTGGACACCTTGCTGATCCCTGATTCCGGGGGGGGGCACTCCCCCCCCCCCTTGCTCCTACCTGCGGACGCCCAAGGATAACTAGTGGCAGAAAAAAGTACTGCAGTATCTTTTTAGTGAATATTGCTGCAAAAGATGGTTTTGGAATTGTATCCTTTAATAGGCTATTCATTTCTATCTTGTTGTATTTGACTGGAGTTCTGCTTTAACACATTCTGTTATATGGAAAAAACAGGCCACAAAATATGAGAAAAAAATAATTTAGAAACAAACCTTGAAAGCATAAATAATCTGGGCCTAGTGAAGGACATCATTCCTCTAGTGGTTGTAACTGAGTTTTGGATTTCTACATATCTCTAAATTTAGAAAGCCATTTGTAGTTAATTTCCAGGTAAATTAACATTACTTTTAATTAGCGATACCTGTTAACTAACCATAATGGCTCTTAATTAACATTTTAGGCTAATAATTTCTTTCCATACACATTCACACCCATTTGTACAGCAGAAGCATTTATTTATTACAGTTTGAACGTTTTGAGATTGCTGTTCTCATCCCCGATGCTTGTATCCTTCCTTTGGATAAATATTTATGTGCTTTAAATTGCATGTGTGCTATGTGCAAATAGCAGTCTCAATAAAAGCAATAAACAAGAAGTTGTAGAAGCAATGACAGCAATAAACACTGATGCATATTATAATAAGTCACTTTTTCCTCCCACTATTGCTTCTTACAGACAATTTTATATCTCACTATCTCTAATTAATGCCAGTATTGCAAAATTGGTGCAATGTAATTGGTGTTAAAAAGATGAATATTCAGAACTGTTACTTTAAACATCAAATTAGTAGAGGAGCAATCAGTCTAAAAAATGTTTAAAGCGGTGCTGTGAATGTCATGTTAAGATGTTTGCTGTCGGTTGTGATAGCTTTTAATAGATCATAATGGTACATACAGTACGTGGCTTTGAAAATACATTGTTAACGCAAGCTGCTTTGTTTCTTCCTACTGCAACACACATTAGGCTTCCAGAAAGTGGGCACCGAATACTGTACACCTAGATGCATGTCTAAGGCTGGACATAGATGTGACAATATTTTGAAATTGTATTCAAAGCATTTTCTGTTCAAAAACTATGGCAAGCAACCAAAAACTCATCAAATATCAATCAAACTGATTTTTTTTTAAACAAAAAAAGAGTCTTTCTCATTAGAAAGGTCATTTTCTGACATTGGGCTGGAAAATGTGTACAATCTCACCATTAGAAGAGTAAAAATACTCTAGCGCTAGTTGTCCAATAAAACTTTTCTTTATTGTACATCCACTATCCTTTGCCGTAGATACAAATCCTAACTTTATTACATTTAATTTGCTAAAGCAAATGTGTATTATAAATAATTGTAATGTTCCTTTTTAAAACATTTTTGGATAATTTGTTGTTGTGAAAGGCCAAAAAAAAAACTCCAGGTAGAGAGGGTTGGGGTACAGAATTCACAAACGACTCCAAAAATCCTAATTACAGCCAGTGCCCATCTTTAAAATTGATTGGACCCTGGGCAAACCCCAACATCCCAAAAAATAAATAAATACGCACATGGAATTATCTCAAAAAACTTTAATGGACCACACTACTCCCATCATTACACAGGACCCCCTCCCTCCACAGATCTCTGCATTGCCACCCCCAGCCCCCCACCGGTCTCACCTTGATAGTGTCCAGATGATGTCAGCCAAACACCAGGCATGCCCTGCCAAACTCCAGGACTGTCAGACCCTCATCTGGACAATGTTTACCTTACTGATCAATCACCACACAGGTTGCAGACATAAGACCTGAAGAAAAGGAAATTTGCCCCTAGGGGCTTTGTGTTGCAGCAAGGTATAAATAATATACAAGTTTAGTAAAAAAAAGTATACATTTTATTGGAATAAATATAATTGTCAAAAAGAGCCCCAAAAAATAGGACTCAGGATATGAGCTTTGACGGAAAAAATTAATCAAAAACAGAAAAATCAATCACAAAATGGTAATAAATACAAATTGGAACAGTACTGTATACATGTGAGCACTATGGGCGAGAAAGCCCCTACGCATTTCGACCTTAGTAGTAGCGGTCTTCTTCAGGGAGCAATAATTTTTAACACAGCCATAGGTTCTATAAAAAGAATACATGCAAGTAAATAAATAAATAGTATAAACAAACATAAGGAGGACACGTCCACCCAAACATAAATATAGATAGAAGGGTGCAAGTAGTCCTCCTACATGGATATAGTAAACAATGATGTGAAGAATATATATATGCCACTTACCAAGACACATGTCGGAGAGCAGACCAGGATCGGACACCGAGCCACACCATCAAGAAGCAAACCTGGGTTAGGGGACCGGCAGGGAGGGGGTGGGAAAGGCCCCGGGGTCAGTTGAAAAAAGACTCCAAGGCAAAACACAAGGGAAAGCCACTCCTAGGCCTACGAGAGGTCACAACCTGCTTGTCGTGACTGCACCATGGGGTGGGCAGAGGAGGCCAGGGAGGGGGAGAGGAAAGGAGGACAGGGGGGCAGCCGGGGTGGGTGAGCCAAAGAGGGAGAAACCAAATCAGGCCCACCAGGGCCAAGTGGGACCCAGCACGCAATGCGGACAGGGGTGGACAGAGTCGGGCCGAGTGGGACGTTCCCCTCCTCTAACGGGGACAAAGGCCCTGAAATGAGAATATAAAACTAATCATAATATGAAAACAAATGGTGGTGCGACAACACAAGTTCTTTTGTATATATGTATATATATTCCCCCAAACACATACATGTAAACACATATGTGTATATATGTGTGTCTATTTCGGAGAGTCTACAGGATAAGGGGAAAAAAAGAAGGGAAAAAAAAAAAAAAGAAATGAAAGGAAAAAACAGGGAACTGAGAATGATGAAAAAAAGACCTAACCAATCACCAGTGCCCCCAACATTCAATTCCACCCTCATCTCTTTAATGATAGCCAAATCCACTTATGAACTATTTGCAGGCAGGGAGGGCTCAACAGGAAAGTTCAGCTGCTTTGGGTCCCACAACAATGACTGGGCCCAGGGCAGCTTCCCCTGCATTAAAGACGACCCTGCTTACAGCCGATACAGATAAAGAACCTTTAAAGTGATTGTAAAGTCTCATTTTCTTTTCTATACCAATAACAAACATGTTATACTTACTTGCTCTGTTGCAGTGGATTTGCACAGAGCAGCTCAATATTCCCCAGGGGCTGCCCACTGGCCGTCCCAACAAATCCACTCTGATCCCTCTTCTGTGATCCTGGCCCCACCCTCCTGTTCAGTGCCCCCACAGCAAACAGCTTGCTATGGGGGCACCCAAGTTCAGTTACAGCTCCCTGTGTCCATTCAGACACAGAGCCCTGAGTGGGCTCCACCCCCTCTCTCCCCTGATTGGCTAGCTGACTTTGATTGACAGCAGCAGGAGCCAATGGCGCCGCTACCGTGTCTCAGCCAGTCAGGAAGGAGAATCTCGGATGGCTGAGACACTGGTGGACCTCGCTGGACAGAGAGGGACCTCAGGTAAGTGTTGGGGGGCTGAGGGGGGCTGCTGCACACAGAAGGCTTTTCATCTTAATGCATACAATACATTAAGATAAAAAAAACTTTTGCCTTTACAACCACTTTAAGCCAGATTATCACCCTGTATGTTTTTGACTAAAAGCAATAGCAGCATTTAAAGGGGTTATAAAGGATTTTTTTCCCCCTAAATAGCTTCCTTTACCATAGTGCAGTCCTCCTTCACTTACCTCATCCTTCCATTTTGTTTTTAAATGTCCTTATTTCTTCTGAGAAGTCCTCACTTCCTGTTCTTCTGTCTGTAACTACACACAGTAATGCAAGGCTTTCTTCCTGGTGTGGAGAAAGCCTCTTGAGGGGGCGAGCAGGTAAGTCAGGACACTCTCTAATTTGCTCGCCCCCTCCCCCCTCAAGAGGCTTTCTCCACACCAGGGAGAAAGCCTCGCATTACGGTATGAAGTTACAGACAGAAGAACAGGAAGTGAGGATTTCTCAGAAGAAATAAGGACATTTAAAAGCAAAATGGAAGGACGAGGTAAGTGAAGGAGGACTGCACTAAGGTAAAGGAAGCTATTTAGGGAAAAATTATTTTTCCTTTACAACCCCTTTAACTCACTGGACAAGCCACAGACTTTTCTGCAGAGTTCAAGCATTCACCTTGCTCTTTTGTAACACACCCTTACTATAAGTTCCTCCCTGGTGCTCTTATGTGGAATTCAGCTTTGCTTGTCCTGGACAACACGTGGCCAGGAAGTGCAAGCGTACAGCCTCACCCTTGGGTCTACATTTGAAAGCACATGTGTCCTCCAACGGCAGCAGGCCTAGGAGGTCATGGAACACTACGCACACACACACACGTACATCTTCCCCAGGCAAAGCCTAGGATGCAAGATCTTCCAGAAGGTTCCTGTGAATATTTCCTCAGCATGTACTACTTGCAATAAACCTAAGGACACCAGTGCTCATTGTGTCCTTAGTCTATTTATTAATTCCGTTTCCCATCTCAGAGCTACTGATCTCCAGGCTCATATTGCCACTTACTGTCTACATGCACTCACTTCAGAGTCAGATGTACATCATTCTGCAGCCAGTTCCTGATAGTGACAATGGTCTAGCCACCTGCAGTATCCACTGTGTGGTAGGGTGACAATGTAGGAGCACAATTGAGGTGACAGGGACATAACATCATCACCCTAATACAAGGAGTGCCTAAACAAGGACCTTCATGGCAGGTCACCAAATATTATTTAAATAAAAGGTGAATTTTTTTAGGCCGAACTTGGTGGAACTCAGTTCCACCACCCCTGGCTCAGATCCTTTGCCTGCTCACCACAATCACTTGTAAACACAGAAGTCTGGTTTCTTTGTTTACAAGTGACAGCTCTGCACTCTGTATGTAATACAATCCTGGTATTTAATGCCCCTTTAAGACCCTCCTACTGTTTTCGTGAAATTTGACTGAATACACCCACTATTTGATGTGATTTGAAGAGTGTGTGTAGGGGAGGGGTTTTGTGGGGCCGTGTTTAAGTTCCGGGACCTATTGTTTGAGAAAAAAAAAGCCATGAAAAAGACTAAAAACATAAACCACGTAAGATTTTAGATATTGGGTTTAGATTTGAAAATGTGACTTTAAAATTGTGAACAAGTCAGGTAAGTCTCCCAACTCAATGACTGCTTTATATACTACTCACATGTACTATTAAGGAGGTGACCTCAAGAAAAGAACCATTTAGGACTAGTGGACATAGACCATGCTTGAATTTAATTTTGGTCTAAGCACAGTTGAAGGACTGGATGGTCAAAAACTCTTATTTCCATAAGATTTCAATGTGGTTTTGATCCGTATTCCTTTCAAACTTTGTTTTAGAAAATTTGCAGAGCCCATCCCCGCTAAATGTAGAGTATTGTGTAAACTTAAAATATTTGAATAATTTGCATGCAATACAAGTAGCAGTGTTTCTAAACTTTTGTTCTGAAGGTCCATTAGCATTACATTTTCAAATTTCAGTCACTTGTATAGTTAAAAATTAAGTCACTAATTCATTATTGTGCAGGTACTATGGACATTAACTCCCTTAACGCTGCTCTAGCATTTATACAGACAGCAGCTGTGGAATCTGTATATAGCCAACGCAAAGTTCATGACTGTGGCCTCTCTCATTTCAGGGGACCTAAGATATACAAGCCCTATATGCATATGGCGTCATTTTCATGTGTATTATCAGTAGTTGTACAAGATGAAACAGTTAATGGAATCTTGTGTCAGACATGTGTCTGTAGTTATGGGAACATTCAAGATTGTAGTGTAATAGATGAGAATGAGAATAATGTAGGAAGCTCCATCTTCTGTGACCATTAAATTGTCCAACATGAGTTGTTGCTCCCATGAGTCAGCTGCTCAAAGAGAATTCCTCCATTCAGTCTCTAAGTCAGAAATTAAAGCATGAAGTGCAGCGAGAAACACACATTCACTTTAACACACAGTTTTAACTTCTAATACACACCTCCAAGTATCTTGATTGCACAATTAGCCAATGCTCAAGCCTTGATTCTGCAGCGCTTAGGGGTATTTTTGAGCAAGGGCATTTAAGACTCAACTTTGGTTTCATTACTTATGATGAGATGCCACTCCGTTATGATTCCTTGGGTATTGGGCACCCGACCTCAGAGGTGCTAGCTCTTTTATCTCCGATTTTCTTAAATCCTAGAACAAGATCATGGTAGCACTGCTACAATATTAGGAATAGGGACACATTGGGGTTTATTTATGAATGGCAAATCCACTTTGCACTACAAGTGCAAAGTGCACTTGAAATTGCACTGAAAGTGCACTTGGAAGTGCAGTTGCTCTAATCTGAGGGGTAGATCTGAAATGAGGGAAGCTCTGCTGATTTTATCATCCAATCATGTGCAAGCTAAAATGCTGTTTTTTATTTTCCTTGCATGTCCCCCTTTACGACTGCACTTCCAAGTGCACTTTCAGTGCAATTTCAAGTGCACTTTGCACTTGTAGTTTGCACTTGTAGTGCAAAGTGGATCTGCCTTTTGTAAATAACCCCCAATATGTAGGCACCTATTACATGCATTGGGCTCAGACAATCTGCATGGGGTCCACAGCCACAAACTGAGCCTACGCTACATGGCACTGAGAAGGAAAGAATTCAACTTAATAGCAGGACACATATGTATTGCTTAGAGGCAAGGCTCATTTATAGTAACTTAAAAATGAAGGTTTAAAGTATTGCATATACACATTTTTGATTGGTTATTTTTAGGGACAATGCACAATGTTATTATTAGTTGTTAAACTTTGTATATAAAGAGCAGGTCTGGATAAGGAACATGGCGATGGACTTTCAGAGTGGTAAACAAACATTTTCACATCTCCTTTACTTGTTATTTGCTTACTGAGAATCTGTCACTTTTCCCATTTAGTTCAGAGTAACAGGTTCTCTTGAATGTCAGTCTGTCTCTTGAAACCTATTAACCTCTTTACCACCGCGCTATAGACAAAAGACGTCTACAGCGCGGTGGAGTTATTCTGGGAGGACGTCCTTGGAACGTCCTCCCAGAATCCTTTACTCGCGCGCCCCCTGGGGCGCGCTCCCGGAATCATCTGTGAGCGTCGGGTCTAGAAGACCCGGCGCATCACAGATCGCGGTAAATCGCCGCTGATAGCGGCGGTTTACCACGTGATCACTCCGTCAAATGATGGAGCGATCACTTGTAAACAAACGACGCCGGTTCCTCCCTCTCCTCTCTGTACCGATCGGTACAGTGTGAGAGGAGAGGGGGGAGAGCGGAGGCAGCAGCAGCTGCTGTGGCTGGATCTGTGACAAATGCAGTCACAGATCCAGCCATCCTTCCCTGCGCAATACTCTGCAATAAAAACAATTCTCTGCAATAACCCCCCATACTCTGCAATACCCCCATACCCCCCATACTCTGCAATAACCCCCCCATATGCTGCAATAACCCCCCCATACTCTGCAATAACCCCCCATACTCTGCAATACCCCCAATACTCTGCAATACCCCCAATACTCCGCAATACTCGCTAATATGACAGAAACAAGATTTTTTTTTTTTTTTTTTTTTTACAGAATTGTCAGTGTTTTTTCTTTTATAGCGCAAAAAATAAAAAACCCAGAGGTGATCAAATACCACCAAAATAAAGCTCTATTTGTGGGGAAAAAAGGACAAAAATTTCAGATGGGCACAATGTTGTATGACTGAGTAATTGTCATTCAAATTGTGAGAGCACCGAAAGCTGAAAATTGGTCTGGTTAGGAAGGGGGTTTAAGTGCCCAGTGGTCAAGAGGTTAAAATACCCTTTGCTTCAAGGTATTATAGAGAATGTGATCTTCTCCCATTATTCTCAGGACGCAATGCTCAGGGCTGGGTGGCCAATCATAGTGACACGTAAGATGTTGCTGCACGCTATGCTTCCTGTATGCCCTCTCTGATATACAGAAAAATATATTTTTAAAAAGTAAATTAATAAGTGAATTAAAAATAGTAGGCCTCTAAAATCTGTTGTGTATGCTAGATCTGGATTTTGTGCTAAGACTATGTTTTATGAAGTCCATAATGAGTTACTAGGGGAACGTCAAAACTGGTAAGCTTGAAACAGAACGGGAAATGTTAGATACTAACATGTTTTTATCTATATAATCCTATCCTGTATGCTTTGAAACATAAAAAGATAAACCTGAGACTGGAATTACACTTTAGTGCTAAGTACGTTTGGAGGGACTGCTAGACAGATATCACAACTCATTATATCATGTACAGTATCTGTTAAACTTACCTGTTATCAGCACACAACTTTGTTGCTGACTGTTTGAGTTGTAACATAGCACATTGAGAAAAAAAATCTTAAATTGGTAGCATACCCCTTGGCCAATTAAACAGCCACCTGGCATACCAAGCAAATCTAAATAGAGTCTGGTGTGCATTTGAGGATCTACTTCCACAAATGTCACTAGCCGGTAGATGGTAGATTTATCCTGTCACAGGAAGAATACCCAGCAATCTTGTGGTGAAGCCACATTTTCATTACCTTTTTGGACATTACTTTAAATGAGTATACAGTATAGAGTAAGCCTACTCTTTGGCAGACTCCGGGGTATCCACACCCTCACCTAGAGCTTCCACTCAAAGAAGGACTCCAAGAAAGAGAGCAGTGGTTTGGATCCAGGGTCCACATTTTTATATAATTGAGTTAAACCCAAATATATCTAGCTAAAATGTTATATTCTCTGTAGGTAAAGGACTTTTCAAATACCAGAGAAGAAAAAAATTGGAGCATTCCCATTCAACAGAAGTTGATCCTAAGATCGAATTCTGACGAGCGGGAGTGGCCACACATAGATCGAAAATTCAGCCATTCCTTGCTAGACAGGCTGAATTTTGTTTCAGTCGTTTTTGTTAATTTTTTTTTGAGAGATACAAAAACAAGAAGGTATGATCAGGTTTGTTGAAATATTCGATACAAACAGATGGTTTGTTGCTATATCAACATTAGCGAATTAAATACAAGAATAAGGCACATAAAGGAAAAAGATAAAAATATAGGTACCAGGAGTATACTGATAACTCATAACAATATTTTACAGTTGGTCGTATTGCCTATTTGTGTGCCATTGTAAAGAAATATTAACAGTTACAAAACTTGAGGTTTATAAGTAATAGAAATACCAGTTATACCAGGAGGACCAAGCTGCATCTGCTTGTTTGCAAACATTTGCTCAAATGTTACATGGGTGTTCACTATGGAGATGACTGCATCAATGCTAGGTATGGCTAGTGAGAGCCTTTTTCATGTTATAGATACCAGTAAAATGTGGGTGATCACTCTCTAAGAATGGCATGGATAATCCAATATTGATTAAAGCTAGTTCAGGCGTAAGACTGCAAGGTGAATTGGCTACTGCCCTTATTAACTGGGAGACCTAAAGCCAAAAGTTGTTGAGCCTGGGGCAACCCTCAAGGATGTGGAGCACAGAACCCAATTCTCTGCCATTTCTTCAGCAGGTAGGTGAAGCAGATGGGTCAATTTTGTGCATTTGGGTTGGGGTGGCATACCATCTAAGGGTGATTTTATGATATAACTCCCAAAGGTTTGTGGAGCGAGAAGATTTATAAATAGATTCTATTGCATCTAAGCATTGGATTTCTGTAAACAATCTCCCTAGTTCAGCTTCCCATTTAAGCAGTGGAGGGGTTTTATGAAATGTATCTTGGAGAAGGTTGTAAAAGAGTAAAATACCTTTTTTATGTGTTTTGTGCTAAGTTAATAAATACCAGGCCGAGCTGTGTATAGGCTTAAAGTGGATGTAAACATGATTTTTTTTTAATGAAGACTTCTATCTGGTACAGTAGAGCAGTGTTTCTCAACCTTTTTCCAGTCGGGGCACCCTTAAAAAGTATTTTCAGTCTTGAGGCACCCCAGTCCAAGGCTTGGTTCACATTATGGTGTGTCGCAGAACACGCGCAAAATCGCGCTCATTCCTGACACACAGAATAATGCTCTGCTCGTTAGAGGTACCATTAATTCTTAATGGTACACCCACACATTGGAAAATGTCGGGTGCTTTAGCTGCAGTGCAATTAAAAAAAAAAGAAGAAGGTTGGGGACTTGTTTCCCTGCATTTTTGTGGGTACAGAAGCCCATTGAAATGAATGGTCTGCCCTACATGCAGCTGCACAGATGTGAACCAAGGGCTTGTTAACATGTCAAAGGGGCGGTAAAACCACATGGTTGAGACGTTTTTACCACCCCCAACTTCTCTACCTTTAGCTGCAGAGGCAGCAGCTGGGGTGTTCACATGCTGTGGCTGCAACTGGAGGTATACCGAGGGTGAATGGGGGTGCACTGCAACTACCCCGCAACTGTGTGCATTGCACGGTTGCGGTGTAGTGATGCTGCATTTACGGGCTTAAAACAGGTAGTAAAGAGGCAACATAATGCCTCTTTACGGCCTGTCAAATGCCTCTGAAAAGCGATCTGTGCATGGATTGCTTTTCAGAGAAGCAGCAGTCCTTGCTATCAAACAAGCCCTACAAAATCCATTGTCATGGTACAGGAATGGGGGGGGGGGCAGGATTAAAAGTAACATACATACAGACTACAGACACAGGCTTACACATGCATACACATACATACCAGGGTTGCCAACTTTCAGTAAATTTACGAAGTTTGTGAAATCCGTACTTTTTTCATCTGTCCTTGAATGTCCATTGCGGACATGTAGGCTGCATGTCTGTAACGGACATTCATGGACAAATGCAAAAAGTATGGATTTTACAAACTCTTTGTAAATTTACTGAAAGTTGGCAAACCTGATACATAAATACATACACACACGCACACAGACAGACAGTCACATGTGCACACACATACAGACAGACAGTCACATGTGCACACACACACAGTCACATGTGCACACACACACACACACACATACAGACAGACAGTCACATGTGCACACACATACAGACAGACAGTCACATGTGCACACACACACACATACACAGTCACATGTGCACACACACACATACAGACAGTCACATGTGCACACGCACACATACAGACAGACAGTCAAATGTGCACACACACACATACACAGTCACATGTGCACAGTCACATGTGCACACACACACATACAGACAGACAGACAGTCACATGTGCACGCACACATACATACAGACAGTCACATGTGCACACACACACGCACACACACATACAGACAGTCACATGTGCACACACACACGCACACACACATACAGACAGTCACATGTGCACGTACACACACACACACACATACATACAGACAGACAGTCACATGTGCACACACACACACGCACACACACATACAGACAGTCACATGTGCACACACAGAGACAGTCACATGTGCACACACACACAGACAAATGTATAAAGCCATTTTAAAAAAAAATAATGTAGCTTCTAGCTCAGTACCTTTTCAGATTTCTCTTTAACCGGGTACTGCACTCTAGGGGGAAGCAGAGAGCACAGCACACTCCTCTGCACTTCACTTTCATTTTTGAAGCCGACAGAGCTTCTCACAGTTCGGCAGGAGAGCTCATCTGACAGCCTTCTCTCCACTGACCCCCGCGGCACACCTGAAAACCTCTGACGGCACACCAGTGTGCCGCGGCACACTGGTTGAGAAAGGCTGCAGTAGAGGATGTCAAGTCATCTGTGTCCAGTTTTGCCACAAGGAATTAATCCAGCTCTGAGCAATTCTCTTGTCTTTTTTTTTAGTAAGATATAATCAACACACAAATAAGTTTGTGTCGCCACATCCCCCACTGCTGTGACTAATATCTGATTTCTTTATCTCATGCACGGCATGAGAGAGAGAGAGAGCTTCACATCCCTCATCATTTCTTCTCCAGCTCTCCCAGGATTGGCTGCTCCACACCTCAGCATGATTGGGCATGCTGAAGTCATGTGGTGCCTTTCCTGAGTTTTGACTGGAAGTTACTCAAAACCCAGGAATAGGAGAGTAGGAGAGAATAGAGGTGAGCGGGGAGTCTTGTGACATGACGGCTCTGGCCACCAAGCTCCAGGAAAGGGATCCACCCACCAATTCCAGAGTTTTGCGAGGCTCCTACTGCTGAAGGGGGTGACATTTGCAAGGTAGGGATACATGCAAGAGGCTTGCATGTATATATACATTAATACTGTGCCATTCGTTTATACTGGGAGAGTGGTGGATTTACATCCACTTTAAATATGTAGGGGTTGCGCGATAAGCAATGTGTTATTTGCACAAATTTGTATGAGTGTGTGCTTTGTAAAGTTGTAAAAGGTTTGAGTGCCATGGGCATTTAAGTCTTGTATTTGAAGTATGCCCCTATTAATCCAAGAGCGGATAGAAAGATTGGGTATAAGGTGTAGGAGTACAGATAAGGGGAGTTGTGGGTGTATCAGGGAGATCCCTGGCACAGCTTTTTGAAGGAAATAGTGATATGTGAGAGCTGATGCAGTGATTGTACCGGAGAGCCGCTTGCTCCTAGGGGAAGGAGTTGGCTGGCTATGTAGCCATGAGTACAAGTCACGATTCGTTATCTGTAAGGATTCAATGTCCTTCCAGGGGTCAATGATGTCAGATGAGAACCAAGCTTTGAGTTGTGCTAGAATACTGTCCATGTAATAGTCTCTAATACCCATAAGGCCTGTTCCATCCACTTTTCATACTTATTAAAGAAGGTGGTGCGGGAACACCTAGATTTTTTTCCTAGCTAAATAAAATTACCTAATATGGATTGGATTGATCTAAAGAATGATATTGTGATGGGGATAGGAAGTGATCCAAATAGGTAGAGCAATTGTGGAAGTTTGCACATTTTAAATAGAACCACCCAGCCTGACCAAGATAGACTTAGTTAAGGCTTCAAGGTCTTTGGGGAGCACTTGCAACACTGAGGCATAGTTAGCCTGGTACAGGGATGAGTTTTTTTGGGTTAGGAGAATGCCTAGATACGGTATTAATACATCTGCCCATAAGTAGGGGTATTTGCATTGCAGAGAGGTTTTAAGCAATGAAGGTACACCATATGCAGAGAGCAACCAGGGAAAAGAACCTGCTCCAGGTGTCTGGGCCACAAAAAATCTTCTCCTTCTCAAATAATGGTGCTGGCTCTGTATGCAAAATAGCATATAGAAAATAATTCAATCCGGATGGCCGCACTCCAACAACGATTTTTTTATTGGTTAAAAAACATACAGCAAAAGATGCAGAGAGCACCTGTTGTATGTACCGAAGCCAGGGATGGAGCCAGTTGCAATAACATGAGTATAACGTCATCAGCAAATACATTTATTTTGTGTTCATTAGAGTCAATGTGGAAGCCCGAGATGTCTTGCTTAGATCGTATACTCTCTGCCAATGGTTCCATAACTAGATTGAAGATAAGGGGGATAGACTGGCTGAATTTCGCTCCATCTATGGTCAGCTTAAGACTCCAGAAGTTTGGTGACTCAAGGCAGTCATTTCATGCTTTGTGTTTTGTGGATTACCAGGATCAAGCAGCACCATGACACTCTGGATACCCATGCTTTCTTTTGTGCCAGTTTCAAGATCACTCTTTTTCTGTCCTCAATCTTGCATACAGTATGTTTTAGAGTATAAGACATAACAGTATATTTTATAAAACGTGCACTGTGACAGTATGACAACTTGTGAAAAAAATAACCATTTTAGTTCTTCCACTTCAGCCCCAGGAGGATTTACCCCCTCAATGACCAGGCAATTTTTTGCTATATGGTACTGCATTGCTTTAACTGACAATTGCACGGTTACGCAATGCTGTACTTAAACAAAGTTGATGTCCTTTTTCCCCCCACAAATAGAGCTTCTTTTGGTGGTATTTGATCACCTATGCAGTTTTTATTTTTTGCGCTATAAACAAAAAAAAAAGACTGACAATTTAGAAATATATATATATATATATATATATATATATATATATATATATATATATATATATATATATATATTTTTTTTTTTACTTTCTACTTTAATATATATCCAAAAAAACAAAAACAAATTTCTTCATCAGTTTAGGCCAATATGTATTCTTCTACATATTTTTGGTTAAAAAAATGGCAGTAAGCTTATAGTGATTGGTTTGCGAAAAAGAGGGGATAGATTTATGGACTTTTATTTATTTGTATTGTTTTTACTGGTAATGATGGTGATCTGCTCATTTTTAGCAGGACTGCAACACTGTGGAGGACAAATCTGACCCCAAGTGTCATTTTTTGGGGACCAGTGACATTATTACATTGATCAATGCTAAAAAAAATGCACTCATCAATGTATAAATGACACTGGCAGGGAAGGGGTTAACACTAGGGGGCGATCAAGGGGTTAACTTTTTTTCCTGGGTGTGTTCCAACTGTGATTGTCCAGTCTTGGCTGGCGGATCAGAGTCAGCAAACCTCAGCTGTCAGCTGCACCAGAGATCTAATGGCGCGTACACGCGATCAGTTTTCTCGTCGGGAAAACTGTCATGTTTTCTCTTGGACGAGAAAACCGGCCGTGTGTAGGCTCTCCAGCAGTTTTCCTGACGAGAAAACCACCGAGAATCACGACGAGAAAATTTAGAACATGCTCTAAATTTTTCTAGTGGAGAATCGCAGAGTTTTTTTGCTCAGCAGTTTTCCCATAGGGAAACACTGCTAGGGAGCCTCGACCAAGAGAAAAGCTGTCGAGAAAACCGGTCGTGTGTACATGTGGAAAAGGGACCAAGCCGGTCCTCGTTTTTTCCCGTCGGGTTTCTCGATTGTGTGTACATGGCATGAGCCATCCACCTGCTGCAGTGATCAGGAACAAGCACAAACGACATCTATATTGTTCAGTAATGTTCAGGACATATTTCGGGGAGGGCCCCCCTTCCTTGCTTGGACTTATGTGAGTATGTATATACCATACTTGTGAGATTCCTCTAGAAGCTGGAAATCACTGTAGTAGACACTGCAACTACAGTGATCTCTGCTAGTTTGAGAGAGCCATGCTGAGTGGCTGCCCTTGTGCATTGTGAACACAGGAGGTTGCTTGCTCAGCATGGGCACCATGATCCCAATGATCTTGAAGCATTCTCTGATTGGATGAGGAGGAGATGCTGGAGCCTGTGTCAATGAGCGATTTCCTTTGTTCAGTAACAGCAGGGCAATTGCTAGGCATGAGACCCAGATGCTAGTGGAGATCACTGTAGTAGCGGTGCCTTCTTCAATTATTTCCCACTTTCACAAGGATCCCACTGGTATGACACACACATACTTACATTGGTCCTAGCTAGACCAATGTAACTAGATAAAAAGGCTGAAGAAGGGAAGGTCCTCCTCAAAACACGTCCTGAATGTTATTGGAGAGAGGGTGAAGATTATAGATGTAATAATTGTAAAAGATCTCAATGATTGTGAAACATTCTCTAAATGGATGAGGAGGAAATGCTGGACCCTGTGCCAAGCGAGCGATTTCCTGTGTCAAGTAGCAGGGCAATCGCTAGGCATGGGACCTGGAAGCTAGTGGAGATCACTGTAGTAGTTGTGCCGACTTCAATTATTTCCAGCTTTCACAAGGATCCCACTGGTATGGCACATAAAAAGGGGCGGACTGACCATTGAGTCACTCGGGCACTGCCCAAGGGCCCCATGCCACTAGGGGGCTCCATCAGGGATGCCAGGCTCAGTAAAACCAGGGACAGTATGTAAAAATCTATGTTTTTTTTACATCTGTCCCTGATATGTCCGAAACCGACATGCTTTTGAAAATCCCGCGATTTTAGCTGCCCCGCCTCTGCACTGCCTCCTGGCATGGTGGTCATCTGTAAGCCCAGGGGCCCCATGAGTTGTCAGTCCGCCCCTGCACATACATACTTAAATTGGTCCTAGCTGGACCAATGTAACTAGATAAAAATTGAGAAGCTGAAGAAGGGGAGGTCCTCCTCAAAACACGTCCTGAATGTTATTGGAGAGGGGGTGGAGATTGTAGACGTAAACAATAAAAAAATTGCTATATCTAAACATTAGCTTCAGTAGCTTTGTTTGGTTAGCGTGGGCACTGATAAAAAAAATTCACAATAAATATGTCACAGATAGCATAAAAAAGAAGGAACAGCATTGCAAGCGGCCTTTATCATAAATTCTACGTTAAAAAAATGTGCGTGCTTCATATAAATAAAAGAGTCCTTTGAGCTCCAGCAGTTTTGAAAGGCAATTAACCCCATCATATTGATTTAATACAATTTATATTAAAGTGTCCCTATTTATACAACATCGTAATTAATGAGCTAGCGTAATTGAGGTCCGCAGTCACATATAATATGATATATTTCAGAAGCTGTAACCATGCACAAAAAAGAAGTGATGTCAGTCGAGAACTCAAGATTTGTTTTTTAAAAGTAATTAAGCCTGCCTCCCGCTTTTTTTTCTCAAGTCAACTTCCTAAAGCCGATTATACGTCTTTTAGAACAGAAAGAATAGTGACAGAAGATTGCACTTTACATTAATTAAACCAAACTTCATTTTCGGATATTTAAAGAAGGAAGAAAGATGACTCTTTGGAACGTTTCTCACGGAATATTTTTCAGGGTTTCAAGTGCAGTAAAGTGTTAAACAGGACAGGAGGATTAAAATGCAGCAGCTAATGAGCTCTATCCCTGTATGCCTGGGAAACGTCCAATAATTGTATGTAACAAGAGGCAAGAGTTGTTTGATTTCCTCTCTCATGGTCAGATTATTAATTAACTGAGTGGCTAAAAGGCATTTCTATAATCCAGGAATACTTGTCAGATGTTCATATTTAGAGACTTTGTTTTGTACTTTAAAGTAAATATGGTCATTAAATCTTCGCACATGTAAAGGTAAAATTTACCTTTATTCGTCAGTTACTAACATATGTGTGACTGTATTCAATAAGAAAGCTCAAAGCGTTAAAGATGTCTTTGTAGACTGCTGACACCTTGTGACTATTAGAAAAATTGGGAAAAAGTTGCGCTACTGGTATGTGAAAGTAAGTGTAGCTGCCAGCACCAACAACGAAACAATTTTGTGTACAGAAATAAAATAAAAAAAGTGCAGCGCTAAAGTAAAATATAGTAAAAACTATGGGCCAGATTCAGGTAGAATAGCGGCGGCGTAACGTATCTCATTTACGTTACACCGCCGCAAGTTTTACGGGCAAGTGCTTGATTCACAAAGCACTTGCCTGTAAAGTTGCGGTGGCGTAGCGTAAATCCCTCCGGCGCAAGCCCGCCTAATTCAAATGGGGCGTGGATCAATTAAATTAGGCGCTTTCTCGCGCCGAACGTACTGCGCATGCTCCGTTTTGAAATTTCCCGCCGTGCTTTGCGCGAAATGACGTCGCACCAACGTCATTTTTTGAACGTCGACGTGAGTTACGTCCTTTCCTATTCACGGACAACTTACGCAAAAAATGTTTAATTCGACGCGGGAACGACGGCCATACTTTAACATGGCAAGTCTAACTTTAGACCACAAAATAGCAGCTTTAACTATACGCCAGGAAAAGCCGACTAGCGACGACGTAAGAGAATGCGTACCTTCGTGAATCGCTGTAAAAAGCTAATTAGCATACCCGACACGGAAAACAACGCGAACTCCACCCAGCGGGCGCCGAAGTATTACACCTACGATCCGAAGGCGTACAAAGCCGTACGCCTGTCGGATCGAAGCCAAAAGCCGTCGTATCTTGGTTTGAGGATTCAAACTAAAGATACGACGCGGCAAATTTGAAAATATTTCTTATGTGAATCTGGCCCTATATGGATTGTGGGAGCATAAGAAATACTCCTGATAGGTGAATATAATGTGAAAAGATAAACTGAATCAACAGATACCCACAATATACCTAAGGTAGTGTATACATATAACAGGGTAAATGACACAAAAATACATAGGTACAAATAAAACACAGTGGTGCATTGGACACACACTAATACAAGGTAATCCTGTAAAGGAAAGTCCTTTTTGAGCGACTATGTTGGAACATATGAGGTGAGTTGCTGCCAGGCAGGAATCAATTAAAGGATCAACTATACAGTCCAAGGATAACCAGGGCAGATAGAGTGAATCGCATCACTGTGACATTGCAGAAGATTAATTCGAGGTTCACTATGCAATCCAGAAATGGCTGAGAAATATGAGAAATGGATACTCTTACCAGACGTAATGGACACACCCGCCAGCGACGGTGTGTCAATTGGGCATAATGAGATCCTCAAGATGATGGCATCTGTAGACCGTGTGGTAAAGCCTTTAGGGATATCGTTGAGATTCGACGAATGTAAATCTTGTGTATCCAGAGCTGGGTGAACCACTTTAGAAACTCATCACGGAGGGCAGCAGAAAAGCATATAAGGTAAAGCGTGGTGAGCAAGTAACCATAGTAGGGTACATAGCCTACTATGGTTACTTGCTCACTACGCTTTACCTTTATGTGATCACCTGTACCTGCCTTTTCACTGGGCCTGTACCTTTGCTTGTTTTTATCCTATTTTTTTTATATATGCCAATAAAGGCTAATTTTACCTCTCATTGGGATTAATTACACTATGTGGAGCTTTTTTATCTTTTTTCATGTTTCCTCGTTTTGAATATGCTTCTCTGCTGCCCTCCGTGATGAGTTTCTAAAGTGGTTCACCCAGCTCTGGATACACAAGATTTACATACGTCGAATCTCAACGATATCCCTAAAGGCTTTACCACACGGTCTACAGATGGCATCATCTTGAGGATCTCGTTTATGCCCAATTGACACACCGTCGCTGGCGAGTGTGTCCATTACGTCTGGTAAGAGTATCCATTTCTCATATTTCTCAGTCATTTCTGGATTGCATAGTGAACCTCGAATTAATCTTCTGCAATGTCACAGTGATGCGATTCACTCTATCTGCCCTGGTTATCCTTGGACTGTATAGTTGATCCTTTAATTGATTCCTGCCTGGCAGCAACTCACCTCATATGTTCCAACATAGTCGTTCAAAAAGGACTTTCCTTTACAGGATTACCTTGTATTAGTGTGTGTCCAATACACCACTGTGTTTTATTGGTACCTATGAATTTTTGTGTCATTTACCCTGTTATATGTATGCACTACCTTAGATATATTGTGGGTATCTGTTGATTCAGTTTATCTTTTCACATTATATTCACCTATCAGGAGTAGGGTTGAGCGAACCCAAACTGTAAAGTTCGGGTTCGGTACGGACTTTGGGTTTTTCCTGAACCCGAACCCGAACCCGAATAGTTGGAAAAAGTCCGGGTTCGGAGTTCGGGTATGTTTTGGCGCGCTGTACGGCAGCCAATCGCCATTCGTGTTACTACTGTGACTGGGAACTGATCACAGCCATGCCTACTTATGGCATGGCTGTGATTGGCCAGTGCAGCATGTTACCCATCATGTGACGTGCCTCTATATTAGATAGAGGCACAAAACACAGATCGTCACTCTGCTTCACTCTAGATAGGGAAAGGCTGGTGGAATCTGCTGCATAGGGAAAGTGTTAGGTGTATCTGGCTCGATTTCACTTATGTGAGGGGAAGGTTCCTGATTCTGCTGAGGGAAAGTGTTAGGTCTGTGCTGTGATACTGCTCCAGAAATATCAAGAGGCACACTTTATTCCTTAGATATCTGCATCATCTTATGTTATCTGGCTTGTTGTCACTGCTTCACTTATGTGAGGGGAAGGTTCCTGATTCTGCTGAGGGAAAGTGTTAGGTCTATGTTGCTCCAAAAATATCAACAAGCACTCTATTCCTGTGACATCTGCTGTGCTTCATATAGTTTAGGAATTTTGTTCAACTATAGTGGCTGTTTGCAATCTATAGGTGACTCTGAATATTTCAACAGCACTACAACTGCCACACCACCTGTGCACCTGTGATATACCGTGTTTCTGTCAGGCAGGCACAGGTTCCTGAAATATTTGTTCTATAGGGGCAGTCAGCACTGTATAGGTGACTCAGTATTTCAACAGCACTACACCTGCCACACCACCTGTGCACCTGTGATATACTGTGTTTCTGTCAAGTACATAGTCAGGGAGAGTTTCCTGAAATATTTATAAAGGTCAAAAATCATTATATTTTTTATTCTAATTTGTTTTATGTTATTTTAAGTTATTTCCCTATCCACATTTATTTCCAGAGTACTTGCCATGCTCTTCCCGACATTTTGCTGCAATTTGCAGCCCTCCAGCCCTTTCCCTTAGTTTTTTAGAGACATTTTTGTAGTTTAAAGTCCGGGTCCCCATTGACTTCAATGGGGTTCGGGTTCGGGTCAAAGTTCAGGTTCGGTCCCGAACCCGAACTTTTTTTTCAAAGTCCGTGTTCGGGTCCGAACCCGAACATCCAGGTGTCCGCTCAACTCTAATCAGGAGTATTTCTTATTCTCCCACAATCCATATAGTTTTTACTATATTTTACTTTAGCGCTGCACTTTTTTTCTTTTACCTTGTGACTATTGGGCCTCGTACACACCACCGGATCTATCCGCTGGGATTTATCCGCAGATCAGTTCCAGCGGATAGATCCGGTGGTGTGTACGTCCGAGCGGATATTTTTCCGCGGATATATTTCCGGCCGATGGATTTCCAGTGGATAAAAATTTCTTAGCATGCTAAGAAATCTATCCGCTGGAATCCTGTCCAGGGGATTGATCCGGTGGTCTGTACAGACTCACCGGATCAATCCGTCCGCTCCTCTCCCTCGCATGCGTCGTAATGATTCAACGCATGCGTGGAAGTCTTTATATTCCAGCGTCGCGCACGTCGCCGCGTCATCATCGCGGCGACGGCGCGACACGTCACCGCGGATGGATTCCGCACGGATTTCGATCTGATGGTTAGTACAACCATCAGATCAAAATCCGCCAGAGGATTTATCCGCGGGAACGGTCCGGAGGACCGTTTCAAGCGGATAATCGTCTCGTGTGTACGGGGCCTTGGTATACAGGTGCACAATGAGGTGTCACCATGCAGGAGCGAAAATCACTCATTATACATCTCTGAGAACATCGATGAAGGTTGTCAGGATTAGCCAATACGTGCCTCCTCACGTCAGGACATAGCTGCTTTTTAATGTACTTAGGATTTATTATTACCACTTTGATAGACTTGTCATTTAAAGCAGGCCCTTATGCTAAAATTAAACTTTCTTCCTCTCCAACCCTCTCCCTTCAACTTCATTCAAGTTCACCTCTTTTTTCATGTTCCTGTCTGCCCCCAGTCCTCCATTCTTCTTCCTGATGGGCTGTGCTCCCGCCTCTCAGGACCATGTGGGATTAGGGTCCCACATTTTGCAGGTCTGTCCCGGGCACCTGAATACCAGGACAACACAGTGTCCCGGAATAAAACTGACACACATACCCCCCAGAGCTGATCTGATGCCTCCAAAAAATTGCCGCTTTACTCACTGACGGTACTTGTCCTGGCACAATCCCCGCCCCCCTGCTTGTAATTGGAGAAATCATAAATCCCACCTCTTGTGTCTAATTACTGTAGAGACAGCGTTGGAGCAAACAGACCTCCGCTGGCCAGGACAAGTACTGTCAGTGAATAAAGTGTCGATGCGGCTTCCTTTTTTGGGGGGGCCTAATCAGTGCTTCTGGGTAAAGCACGCACCCACCACTCCGGCTGTGCTGTGATTCGTTACAGCACAAGCTGATTTTTAGAAAGGGGGGGTGTCCCTGAGTGGCAGTTTGGAAATGTGGTCACCCTATGTGGGAAATGCATGTCATATATGCCAGAAGGCATTGGCTCCCATGGGAGGGTGCAGGCCTGATGGCACATCATAGGGGAGTTGGCTGCCTCCCCAATGTCACAGAGGAAGTTGGTGGCATGGGACCTAAGTGGTGGCAGCAGAGAAGGGGATTGAAACAAGACAATGCTGGAACTGCTGAATAGAGAAGTATCTGAATTGAGGACAACCCAGCATCAGGTAACTAAAAGTGTAAAAAAAAAGAAAACAGGGCGAGGTTCTACTTTTTCAGCAAAGTAAAGTACAAGGAGTTATGATGACCCATAGGGCTAGCCATATACTGTTCAATTTCTCATGTTACACCCCAAATAAACCATTGTGCTTCTTCTCCTTGAGAGCTTTCTTCACTGTGACTCCCAGGCAAGGTCCCATGGAAGCCCCATACTGAAACAGGAACCAAGGGGGGAGGTTCCAGGTCGCTAGGGAAGGGAACCAAAGCACACATCAGTACCCTCACTACTTGGGCCCTCCACCACTCGCAAGTCACTTATTTCTCAGTCAGCTGGCTGCAATGTTTTCTGAATACCCAACCCAACTGTGACACCTAGACAAAGTTACTTTGACACTTTTTTTTCTTACCTGCAAGGCAAAGGCATAATGAGCCTTCCAGCAATGCAATGTCATAGCTGGAGACAGTGTCCATCTTCACCCGCTCTTCCTTCCGAGTTCACGGATTCCAGCTCTGTGACTGGCCGGAGCCGTGATGTCGTCACTCATGTGCATGCGTGCGGGAGCCGTCGGCCACGACACAGTGCTCTGAAGAAGCGACATGGGCATCCGTTCCTTCACAGCGCATCTGGCAGTGATGTCACTGGCTGCATGTAATGTAAATATCTCATAAATGGTGTACGTTTAGGAGATATTTACACTTACCTATAGGTAATACTTAAAGATGGACGTTTACTTCCTCTTTAAACATGTATTGCAATATGTGTAAGCTAAATATCCTTGTTTTTTATTGCAACGTTTGCTAGAAAGGGTGGACAAAGCAGGTGGACAAAGACAGAGAGAATGCCATAGCTAAAACTCAGTTGCTGGAATGAGGAGCAGGAGCATTAGACATTCCTGGCACTTGTATAGTATATGCATATAATTTATCAGGTGACCACATGTTAACACTAGAAATTTTGGATAAACCCTCTGCAACACAAATTTCTAGTGTTAACATGTGGTCACACCCCTTTAGCAACTGATACATGATATGCATATACTGTAAGTGTCAGGAGTGTCTAACGCTCTTGCTCCTAATTCCAGCATCTGAGTTTTGGCTATGGCATTCTCCCTGTCTTGTCTTTGTCCACCTACTAGCTGATTGATGTGGTCAGTCTCTGGGTGGAAACTCAAACCTGTTATAAGCCAGCTAATCCCTCACTTGGGTGCCATGAACACCAAGAAGAAGGCTGGCAACACACTTAACCCTCCCCTGACCAAAAGGCACCATCAACCAGTACAATTACAATGTGCAATGAAAAGAGGTGTGAACATAAAATAAAGCACCTACCTACAAGCTTTCATTAGTTATTATTACTATCTAATGTTGCCCATACAGGGATTATTGATAATACAAAATACTTAAAGTGTTACTAAAGTCTAGTTTTTTTTTTTAAAATAACAAACATGTTATACTTACCTGTTCTGTGCAGTGGTTATGCACAAAGCAGCCCAGATCCTCCTCTTCTCGGGTCCCTTATCGGCGCTCATGACCCCTCCCTTCTGTTGAGTGACCCCACAGCAAGCAGCATGCTGCGGGGGCACCGGAACCGAGCCGCAGCTCTGTGAGTCAATTTTGACACAAAGCCGCGGTTCAGTCCGGCCCCCTCTCTCTCCTGATTGGCTCACTGACTTTGACAGCAGCCAATGGCACCACTGCTGTGTCTCAGACAATCAGGAGGGAGAGTCCCAGATGGCCAAGGCACAGTTGTAAAGTCAGAAGTTTTTTTTTATCTTAATGCATTCTATGCATTAACATAAAAAGCCTCCTGTGTGCCATTTACTATTCATTCGCTTTGTAACACCTGGGTGGGCTCATGGCGCAATGCTCTGTGCCACAAACCCACATATTTTGAAGCCTATTAGAGCATATGGCTCTAATCAGGTGTTTCAAAAAAACACTGGCGCCGCTGTAATTCAGGGGCCAGCATCTTGAAAGGGGCCAGGTGCCTGAATAGGGGGTGGCAGCGACGGCCATGGATAGATTCATGCTATGCAAGCCACTGGTCAAATCCAATTTTGCTTTTGCATTTACATTTCTTTAATGCTGAGATGAGGTGCCTAATGACCAGAGATTGGTCCTCCAGAATCTGAATTTGATTTGGAGAGCCTTGCTTTACTTATAATAGCTTTCTGGTGTCGCCAGGTCGCCACTACGAGCCACTGGTCATTGTGCCATGGTTACTCTAGACTACTGCTTGCTCATCATTGCCCATTGCACTGTGCAATGACAAAACTTACTACTGAACAAACATCAAGGCATTCCATTAGTTGCTTAGATTTGCTGTGCGCTGACCTCTTTACCCCCAGCAGATGTCTACACTGTGATCTTAACTATTTACCATGTGTGTAATGTAAGCAGGTCATATTATGTGATTGTTTCTGAAGTCAATTGCCATGAACTGCTGATACGATTGTCTACAGCAAAACAGTGACTTGGGCAATAGGTCATTGGGAATAAATGAGAGAAGAGGCTTCTCACATCTGGCAGGATGCAGGTCACATCAGCTTGGAGATGGGCTATTGTCTTAAGTATATACGTCAGTGCGTGTGCATGAGTCTCAGGGGCCTTCGGAGCATTTACAAAGAGCTGAAGGTGTTTCCTGCAAACAAAGAATCGACTGACATAGTATAATTAGGTGACTTCCTTCTTAGTAAATGTACACTATGTCAACATTTTATGGGAACTTGAATTATCACAGTTTCCCCAGAAATTGTTAAAAAAACGTCTATAACCCCCCCCCCCCCCCCCCACTCACACACACAATTTACTAAAAAAAATATTGCAGAATTCAGAAAGTCTTGGTATTTTGTTTTGTATTATTATTTTTTTTTTTATTAAAGTGTATTTCAAGGCAATAATAAAAAAAAGGTATTTAGTACATCTCTGCAATACAAGCACACTTTCAATGTTTTTACATTTTAAAGACTCTGCAAGTATATATTAATATAAAATAAAATACCTTTTGATCTGCCAAAAGTGTGCTCAGCTCCTAAGGTCTCTAGTGTGCAGACAACAGTTTTATGGACAAAGTGGTGTCAGCCCTGTATAGTTGTCATTTGTTAACTATTCAACCACTCATGCTTTTCTATCTACAACAAAGGCACACATTATTCATTTATAAAAGATACAAACTAGAAGAGCTAATTAGACTCCTTGAGATAACACAGTAAGTGTGCACAGGGCACAGGACAGCTATAAATTTCTGACATGGTTAGTGGGTATTTAGGTGGAACAGATAGAACAAAACACGTTTAACATGGTACGTTTAACAAGCCAAAAGGGAGAAAATAAGAGTTCATTGTTTGTTTTTGTTTACATACAAGGACACAAAAAAGCTACTTCTAAAAGTAACCAGGGGTCAGACTTTTAAGGCATGGAAACAATGGAGAAGTATATATCAAAAATAAGTATTTATTGAAAAAAGTACATAGATAGAATAGATAACAGTATTCAAGAATTAAAAGTCATATACAATGATATAGTTTGTAAACTGAGCCCTTGTGTGTCTACGTGTTTTGCCATTGGGCTTCTTCAGGACAACGATCTAGGTTCAAAAGGAATGACAAGAAAAAAGAATGAGTCTCACTATCTGAAATTAGATACATTCACATTAAAAATCTAGCAAAAAGACATACATATATCGTACATTTTATTTTTTATTTTTTTGAAAATTCTTCTTCTTTTTCTGTTATTATTTTTTAACTCTTTTTTTGTATCTTTATTTATTTTAACATTTATTTTGATGTTCTCTTGTCCCTTGGCTATCCATTAAGATAATTCAGCTCTTATATAGGTGAGGCAGGGCAACCCGTCACGTGACCCCGCCCCCCTCTGACGCAAGGGAGAGCCTGGGCTTCCCCATTGACATAGTCAGAGGGGGACAGGGTCACGTGACGGGTGGCCCTGCCTCACCTATATAAGAGCTGTCACTGGCTCAAGCGGCGTCATTCGCCGGGCTGTCTCCGGTGGAGACATATGGTTGGCGATATGTGCGCTCTGGATACCGGACCTGGATTAAGAGATCTTCTCAATGCTGGACCCTGGCGGAGAGGAGATCACCCGTCGCAGGATACCGACAACGTTGGAGCGGGGACCGAGAGTGGGTTGCCACCACTGGATTTTTATTTATTTTTTTACTAAAGGACTTTTTCCATGGTGTGTTTGTGTGTTTTATTTTTACAATTCTTTACACTTTCTTAGTGAAATGGTAGAGATACAATGTACCCCATTACCAATTCACATAGGGGGATCTGGGGGTCCCCTTTGTTAAAGGGGTCTTCCAGATTCCGATAAGCCCCCCGCCTGCAGACCCCCACAACCACCGGCAAGGGTTGTGGGGATGAGGCCCTTGTCTCCATCAACATGGGGACATGGTGCTTTGAGGGGTCACAGACCCCCAAAGCATCCTCCCAATGTTGAGGGCATGTGGCCTGGAATGGTTCAGGAGGAGGGCCGCTCTCTTTTCCCCCTTTTTTCCTGCGAACGGCCAGCTTACGTGCTCGGATAAGGGGTCTGGTGTGGATTTTTGGGGGAACTCCACACCATTTTTTTTTATTTGGGGTGGAGTTCCCCTTAAAATCCACACCAGACCTGAAGGGTCTGGAATGGATATTTGGGGGGAACCCCACGTAATTTTTTTTTAAATTGATGGCGGGGTTCCCCTTAATATCCATAACAGACCTGAAGGGCCTAGTAATTGAATTTGGAGGGACCCCCACGCTTTTTTTTTTAATGAATGACTTTTCCCTGAATTGCCAGAAGCCGACAATTCAGATTTAGATTTCTCCCATAGACTTTAACAAGGTGTTCCCCCGGCTTTTCGAATTTGCCGCGAACACCCCGAATTGTTCACTGTTCGCCGAACAGGCGAACAGGCAATGTTCGTGTCGAACATGAGTTTGACTCAAACTCAAAGCTCATCCCTACTCAAGACTGTTAAGGAATTACCTTGCCGCTGTTCTACACATGTTATTTATTATGTTCACTTAACCAAATAATAACTGTGCCACTTTGCTTGGTCTCGGTGTAGGCTCTGAGAAAGAAGGTACTTCTTTGAAACGCGTCAGCAGCTTTGGACCTGATGTCCTCTCCTTTGCCATCTGGAGACTGTCGGTTTCAGGACTAATTTGCCACAAATAGGTAGCTTTTGCAAGCGATATTTCTGCACGTTTGTGAGTAGTTTTACTTTGATTTTATCAATAAATTTACTTGGGATAATGCACAAGGCTGGTGCACCCTCTTCTCTTTACTTTTTCTGTGACTATTAGGATATCCCCTCTCCTGGAGGGCAGCAAGGCCAGAGAAACAATCCCTTGAGTAATAGATCACACGGACATCACACTAATGTGCAAGAGTAACAACCAATTGGCTGCCTTTTATGTTGTTTTTTACTTTTTGTTTTTAATTGCTGAATGGCAAATTTACATTGTGTTTGGCTCGCTATTGCAGTATGGACCAACTGATCTAAATGGGCAAGTTTAAAAGGTGGCGCCACCTATCAAACTGCAGTTCAAGTTAAAAATGCCAAGACCACGATGCATGTGTATAGCGCTGCCAGGCTATAATGTTAGGTAGGCAGCCGGGGGTGTGGGAACCATGGATCAGCTGCCTATTTTTACAGCTACCCTTGGCTGCTCATGTATAAGGGCCCTTAGGTCATGTATACTAGGTATTTCATTTGTTTTTAAACCAGCATGGCAACTGTATTTAGCGCACCTCACATAGGAGCTGCTGGTGAATAGGGATCCCCCACCCTGCACAGCCAGGCACACCAAAACTTCACAGGCTCCCAGAGTCAAGAAACAGTCCAGTGCTTGTTTTTGTATTTTATTAAGGGGATAAAACTTGCATAGGGATATTATGAAATGCCCACTTGACTTAGAACTCTTCAGGGATCACGCTCCTATATAAAGTCTACATACACTCCTCTATCTCGCTTCCTCCAGCACACTTGTTTGCAGAAATCAAAGCTGGCACTCTAATAATTTATCATTTGAAGCAAAGACCCTTTACAGGCAGGGACCGTGGGCCCCTTTGGTGTGCAGAGAAAAAGTCCACTGTCTAGCTACATTCCTGTGGCTACTGATTCCAGCACCACCTCTTCAGGCACTGCCAGCCTGCTTGGCTGCAGTTACCCCTGTTAACCCTTTCACAAGCCCACCTGGCTATTTATCCACTGTCCCCCCCCGACTGCATACTCACCAACCACCCAGCTGACTTCTACCTGAAGATCTCCTGGAAACGCTGACTCTCTCCTGCTGTCATCACACCTGCACCCATGCATCAAGGACAGGACTCCTCGATGTGTTGTAGAGGATCCCTCCAGTACCCAAGCCCCAGGCCTGAGGTCACCCCACCCCAGACTAGGGGGAACCCTCGAGGTCCACTGACAGCATCTTCAGCACTCCATCTCCAGCTTCCACCTGACTGCCCCCTGCTGGCATGACCCAAAGTATTTAAGAAGTGCCCACCCCTGCCAGCCCACTAGCTGGGGATTGGCTGGAGACCTCCGCAATACTTCAGTCAGCTCCTCCTTACCACCCTCCCATTCTTCTGGAAGCTTCTCCAAGGATCCAGAAAGTAGGGAGAGGTGTCAAAGGTGCTTCCTGATGAGTCATCCAGCCTCCTTGAGTCACTCCCCCTGACCCAGAATCAACCCAGCCTGGCTCTCAGCCAGGTTAAAATGTACCTACACTAAACACTAAGGCCCAGATTCACATAGGGCGGCGTAAATTTAAGCGACGTAGCGTATCGTATTTACGCTACGCCGCCGCAACTTAGAGAGGCAAGTGCGGTATTCACAAAGCACTTGCGTCTAAAGTTACGGCGGTGTAGCGTAAATGTGCCGGTGTAAGTGCGCCTAAATCAAATGAGGAAGAGGTGGGCGTGTTTTATACAAACTAATCATGACCCCACGTAAATGACGTTTCGAACGAATGGCGCATGCGCACGCTTGCTCAGTATCACTTCGAATTTTGAAAGTAAATTACGCCCGCTCAATGCTTAGTCGACGTGACCGTAACCTACGCACAGCCCCATTCACGGACGACTTACGCAAACGACGTAAAATACGACGCTGTTCGTACGTTTCCGATGTCCATACCTAACATGACTTACCCCTGCTTTATGAGGGGTAACTTTACGCCGGCGTATGTCTTACGTAAATGACGTATGTTGATACGCCAGGCGCACGTACGTTTGTGAATCGGCGTATCTAGCTAATTAGCATATTCGACGCAGAAATATACGGAAGCGCCACCTAGCGGCCAGCGTATATATACACCCTAAGATACGACGGCGAAGGAGACTTACGCCGCTCGTATCTAGGCAACTGTGAGGCGTATCTGATTCTATGAATCAGGCGCCGAGTTGCGACGGCCCGCACTCAGAGTTACAACGGCGTATCTGGGCCTAACTATGTACACCTAGCACTCTACACTAGATGGTGCTACATGTATATAATACACAGTGTTTTAAAAAAAATTATATGTTATCCAGTTAGTCCAGGTTCATCTGAATGGCTTTTTCTTTGAGTTCTAAATCTTTTAGTTCAGCTCTGCACCTGTTCCCAAAGCTGCAACCACCCACACAGGAAAAATCCTAATGGCCTGCTGCATGCACTGGAAATTGTACCTGCACTGGGAACCGCGCTGCACTTGCAGTTCCTGTGAGGGCTGCAATATCTAAAATGCTGCAGGGACCTTTTCCCTGCGATTTCAGGGTGCACGGCAGCCTATTAAAATGAATGGTTTGCCGTGCCCACACAAAACGTGGCTCATAAAACTGTATATGTGTGAACCTAGCCTTATGCCTCGTACACACGTATGGGAATTCCGACGGGAAAAGTTCCCTTCGGAAATCCCGAGGGGAAAGCCGAGAACCTGCTTGGTTCAGTCTTTCCCCCATACACTGCCGGTTTTCCTGTCAGGAAAACTGCGATGGAGCTTTGACCGGGAATCCCGGCCGTGTGTATGCTCCATCTCAGTTTTTCCCATAGGAAACATGCGAAAAAACCGCCGGACAAAAGTCCACCAGATTTCTCGATGGGAAAATAGAGAACTGGTTCTCTTTTTTGTCCGGTGTTTTTTGGGCAGTTTTCCCATCGGAAAAACTGCGAGGAGCATGCACACAGCTGGGATTCCCGGCCAAAAGCTCTCCTCACAGTTTTCCCGTCTGGAAAACTGATCGTGTGTACGAGGCTTTAGGGTTTTCATTTATCTTAAGGGCCCATTCTCACCATTTGTGTTAGGCTGTGTTGGGCCACCTTGCCCAGTGCAGTCCCAATGAAAATAATTTGACTTGTTTGCTATGTAGGTAAATTATACCATTGGGTTGCGTTCATATGAACTGAATAAAAGCACTGCATGCCATGCTGTTTTCAGGGCAGCATGTTTTTATGAAAACCTCAGGGGTGAATAGAACGCCTAGCTAGCAGTTGTGGAAGATTAGCTCTACCAGCAGATCACACTGCATAAGAATTGTCAGAAGCATTGTTTTAACCCTTTCCGCACATTCCGATTGACTAGCACTTATCAGATTTACAATTCTTCCTGCTTGCAAAATAGAGATTGTCTGGAATGTAAAGTGACAGCAGATAGATGCAATTGGGGCCCACCCCATGGCTGTTATCATTGTTTGCTTATATCTCTGTACCTAACCCTATTACCTTCCATGAACACTGCAATAACTGACATCCTCTCAGCACTAATGATGCTCCAGACCTGAACTGAGATGACATCCCCAGGCAATGAAACAGGCACACAGCAAACATTATCAGTGTTATTAAATAAGACAAAGACCAATGTGCAACATCCCATGGTGACCAATCAATAATAATTTTTCATTGTTATGATTGCTCAGAACTGATGAAAGATGGCAGGCAAGTGCTTGCTATGGGTTACAACAGATTATTATTGCACACTATAGAATTTTATTAAAGGTAACCTGTGCTGAGGATTCAGTACAGAGGCTTCTTCTGAAAATACTAGTTCCCTGACTGTCATTCTGATCCAATGGTCCTTTTGGAGTAATTGGCCATAAACCCAATAAGTTAACCCAATACAGTTTCATGTAAATATACATGGGTTTTCTTTAATTTTTTTATTAATGGAGATTAACCACTTAAGACCCGGACCAAAATGCAGCTAAAGGACCTTACCCCTTTTTGCGATTCGGCACTGCGTCGCTTTAACTGACAATTGCGCGGTCGTGCGACGTGGATCCCAAACAAAATTGGCGTCTTTTTTTTCCAACAAATAGAGCTTTCTTTTTGTGGTATTTGATCACCTCTGCGTTTTTAATTTTTTGCGCTATAAACAAAAATAGAGCGACAATTTTGAAAAAAATGCAATATTTTTTACTTTTTGCTATAATAAATACCCCCCAAAAATATATAAAAAAAATATTTTTTTCCTCAGTTTAGGCCGATACGTATTCTTCTACCTTTTTTTGGTAAAAAAAAAATCGCAATAAGCGTTTATCGGTTGGTTTGCGCAAAATTTATAGCGTTTACAAAATAGGGGATAGTTTTATTGCATTTTTATTAATTATTATTTTTTACTACTAATGGCGGCAATCAACGATTTTTTTCTTGACTGCGACATTATGGCGGACACTTCGGACAATTTTGACACATTTTTAGGACCATTGTCATTTTCACAGCAAAAAATGCATTTAAAATGCATTGTTTATTGTGAAAATGACAATTGCAGTTTGGGAGTTAACCACAGGGGGCGCTGATGGGGTCATGTGTGACCTCAAGTGTGTTTACAACTGTAGGGGGGTGTGGTTGTAGGTGTGACGTCATTGATTGTGTCCCCTTATAAAAGGGATCACACGATCGATGACGACGCCACTGTGAAGAACGGGGAAGCCGTGTTTACACATGGCTCTCCCCGTTCTTCAGCTCCGGGGACCGATCGCGGGACTCCAGCGGCGATCGGGTCCGCGAGTCCCGCGGTCACGGAGCTTCGGACCGGGTTGCGGGAGCGCGCCGCTGGCGCACGCCCGTGACCCCACGGCTGGGCTTAAAGGACAACGTACCTATACGTTGATGTGCCCAGCTGTGCCATTCTGCCGACGTATATCGGCGTGAAGGGGTCCTTAAGTGGTTAAAACATACTTATTTAATACCACTTGCAGGTACTTATATAGCACCATCAATTTACACAGCACTTTACATTTTTGTAAATATTTTATTATATCTTTTCATGTGACAACACTGCAGAAATGACACTTTGCTGCAATGTAAAGTAGAGAGTGTACAGCTTCTATAATTTGCTGTCCCCTCAAAATGGCTCAACACACAGCCATTAATGTCTAAACCTCTGGCAACAAAAGTGAGTACACCCCTAAGTGAAAATGTCCAAATTGGGCCCAAAGTATCACAATTTGGTGTGGCCACCATTATTTTCCAGCACTGCCTTAACCATCTTGGGCATGGAGATCACCAGAGCTTCACATTTTGCCACCGGAGTCCTCTTCCACTTTTCCATGACGATATCCCAGAGCTGGTGGATGTTAGAGGCCTTGCGTTCCTCCACCTTCCGTTTGAGGATGCCCCACAGATGCTCAATAGGGTTTAGATCTGGAGACATGCTTGGCCAGTTCATCACCTTTACCCTCAGCTTATTTAGCAAGGCAGTGGTTGTCATGAAGGTGTGTTTGGGGTCGTTATCATGTTGGAATATTGCCCTGTGGCCCAGTCTTCGAAGGGAGGGGATCATGCTCTGCTTCAGTATGTCACAGTACATGTTGGCATTCACGGTTCCCTCAATAAACTGTAGTTCCCCAGTGTCGGAAACACTCATGCAGCCCCAGACCATGACACTCCCACCACCATGCTTGTCTGTAGGCAAGACACACTTGTCTTTGTACTCCTCACCTGGTTGCCACAACACACGCTTGACACCATCTGAACCAAATAAGTTTATTTTGGTCTCATCAGACCACATGACATGGTTCCAGTAATCCATGTCCTTAGTCTGCTTGTCTTCAGCAAACTGTTTGCGGGCTTTTTTTTTGCATCATCTTTAGAAGAGGCCTCCTTCTGGGACAACAGCCATGCAGACCAATTTGATGCAGTGTGTGAAGTATGGTCTGAGCACTGACAGGCTAACCCCTCCCCCACCCCTTCAACCTTTGCAGCAATGCTGGCAGCACTAATACGTCTATTTCCCAAAGACAGCCTCAGGCAATAATGCTGAGTACGTGCACTCAATTCTTTGGTTGACCATGGCGAGGCCTGTTCTGAGTGGAACCTGTCCTGTTGAATGGCAGTAGGGTCTTGGCCACTCCACTAGCTCAGCATGGAATCACCCTGTTCATCCCCGCTGAGCAGGCGAATGACAGGTTCGTCTCTGCTCACTGTGCACTGTTCTATGGGGAGATCGGATGAAAACGAACAGCAGAGGAAATCGAATGGCAGGCGGGTCTCAGCGGAGATGTGTCAATCTGTGGGGAAAGTCAATGGGTGGCCCACTCTGATCCGCCTAAAAAACGGACAGGCAGATCTGAGTGGGCCAATCGCATGAAAATGGCCTTTATCTGCAGTTTAGCTGTTCTGGAATACCTATTGTGCATCCATCACCTTTGCATTTAATTTCAGTATGTAATGTAAAAATATCTTTGGGCTGACAACTAGTGGCAATCCAGTGTAACTACAATTTTTTATTGCTGTATATTTGAAATTGCATATTCTAGTGTACCTGCATTTTAGGGGTTAGTTAGTTTAGTCTTTAGATAGACCCCCCTCTGTTCTTCTTCATGCTCTCTCATTTAGTTACCAGCCTTATAGTGGGCACAAGGGCTTGAAGATCATTGTTTCTTTAGACTTTGACTTGACCGGTGAACATCCATGTACTACATTTTAACAAGTAAAACTATATTGGATTAAACTGCTGTGTTTTATTGTAGAGTTAAGCTGTCTGTGGAACGTGCTTATTCAACAGGTGACTACACTGGCTGGATAGACTGATGTCTAAAAGAGGTATGTATTTAATGCATAAAGTGGTGCTTGAAATAGAATATTAGCCTTTTTAATATCCTGTTGTTACCGATAACACATTTTCTTTACTTTAATATGTATATGTATGCATCCTTTTTTTTTTTTAAGGTTTACTGCCCTCCATTCTTTTAGTTTCTTGTTTCTTCTGAATTTTTCCAAAAAGATTTGGTTTCTTAGACCTATAAGGATAGAAACATGGAAGCTTCTAAAACAACCTGACACTATGCTAAAACATCGGCCCCCCAAGAATCATTGCTTTTTTAATATAGCAATTTAAATGAAAATAAAAATTCTAGGAGGAAGAAATATTGGTAGAAGAGACCTTACATTTCTCTTCTGTTCGAAAAAAAAAGATCCCCTGCTGCCCTAGCCTTTTTTTTTTGTGAGCCCACTGCCTGTTGTGCATGTGCACTGGCCGCTGGAGGGTCAATAAACAAGACATTGGATTTTAATTAAGCAACAAAGAAAATTTTGGTGATGGAGAAGAGCATAGATCGGTCAACACTGGTGGAAGGCAAACTAAACTATTGCCGTCGGGAAAACTGCCATGACAGCTTTTGGCTGGACAAATTGGCCGTGTATAAACATGGCAGTTTTCCCGACAGGAAAGCCACCGGGAATCCCGGTGGGAAAAATGAGAACATGTTCTCTTTTTTCCTGCCGGGATTCCCGGCGGTCTTTTCCCGGCAGTTTTCCTATGGGAAACACTGCAGTGGAGCCAGGGCCGGCCTTAGGTGTTTAGGCGCCCTGTGCAAGCACAAACACACACACACCTTGCGGGGATCAGTCGTGGTCCCAGGTCCAAAGCCCGATACAGCGGAGAAGTCCCGGCAGAGAGCAGAGCTCCATGGAACAAATGTATAAGACTTGTGACTTCACCCCCCACCCCACCAGCCATCGCTTCTTGTGTGCGGCTCCCCCCTCCCTAATCTCCTGGCCGGGCTCTCCCTCCCCATATCTGGTAAATACAAAGGTCACTTTCCAGAAATCCACTCATGTGACCGAGCGCTACGTCACCGCCCCTCTGCTGCCACCTCTGTCTGCGTCTAAGAAGTGCAGGCAACAGCGAGCCATTTATCTTCTGCGGCTTGGCGGTAGGATCGTTACCCGTACTGTGCGGAGGAGTCACACTTTTCAACCTACCAGGCTCACATTCTGTGAGCTGTGATGGCCGCACGGCGCCCCTGTTGCCCATGGCGCCCTATGCGGCCGCACAGCTTGCACACCCCAAAGGCCGGTCCTGGGTGGAGCATCCACACGGCCGGGTTTCCCGGCCACAGCTCTCATGACAGTTTTCCTGCTAGGAAAACCGGCCATGTGTAGGGGGAAAAAGCTGCCGAGCAGGTTCTCAGCTTTCCCGTTGGTAAAAAGTCAGCCGGGAAACCCGTACGTCTGTACGAGGCATAAGTGGTATGTTCTGACAGTCCCACCAGCCTTAGATCTGCTTCACGATTGTTGATTGAACTTGTTACAAATTCCCATTCCTGGCTCTGCTCCATCCTGGTTATTTTTAATGAGGAAGAAAAATAGAATACTACAGAGAAAATGTCTCAATTTCCTAAAACATGCTTATATAATAGGCTTCCCACCTATATTTTGCCCTTTTGAAGCCTTTCCTACTACACGCCTTGTACCTCTATGGGTGAACTTACTAAATTCAAACACATCTGCTGGAATAATGTAATACCACTTAGCTTACTGGTATTTGGAAATATCCAAACTCATGAATCACATGAATAACTGTTTCATTTGAATACAGTGGGCTGGCAGCATATATCTGAACAACAAATGGAATAGCCAGCAAGAACTAAGCAGATCCTGAATTTCAGTGTTGTAAGATTTCTGCAATATATGACACTGCACTAGCAGAAAGCTGTAAATTTAATGGATGAAAATGCAATTGCAGATTTTCATTCATGTTACCACACAAATCAGCTGAAGAATATACAAACTCTTGGCTCAGCTATATAGTTAATATTACTTTGAAAGGGCTCATGTTCAATCTGCCTGTGTGGTGAAAAGAAAATATGTGCCATTTTCCAAGAAGAATAATTTTGTAAGAAATTACATTCTGAATATATTGTGAGATGGTGCATGATGTCGGAGTGCTGCATATTTGTATCTGTGAGGATTAGCCACTCGTTAAAGGACCAGTAAATATAATCTACAATGTACTTCATGTAAAAACCTTTTACTGTGCCATTTTATTTTCTGTGGTGCCACCAGACATAAACTACATGGCCAGAAGAGTGTGCACACTTCTCCAATATTGTGTTCAGGTCAGGCCCGGACTGGGACAAAAAATAGGCCCGGGCATTTTGGAATGAGCAGCCCATGACACGTTAACTGGCTTATCCCCACTCTCCATCCTGATGATCCCCCGGGAGAGGGGAGGGGGAAACCCTGCAAAGGTGCAGGGGGCGAGGGGACAGGGAAAGAGCAGGGGGGGCAGAGAGCACAGGGAAGAACCTTGAGAACATGGGGTCGGGTGAGAGCACGGGGGAGGCGGAGAGAATGGCGGGGGGGGCAGAAAGCACAGGGGAGAGGCAGAAAACACAGGGAGGAAAAGTAGAGCACAAGGGGGCCGGAGAGCATGGGGGTCTGGAGAGCACAGGGAGTGGGGGGTTGGAGAGCACAAGGGAAGGCAAAAACACAGGCTGGGGCAGAGAGCTTAGGGAGGGCAGGAGAGCATGGGGGCGAAGAGCACATGGTGGGGGCGGAGATCACTGGGGGGAGGCAAAGGGCATGGGGGGGCAGCAGAGAGCATAGGAGGAGGTGGAGAGCACAGGGGGTAGGTGAAGATCAATGGGGGGGCTGTAGAGTACTGGGGGAGAGGCGTAGGGCACGGGAGGGCAACGTAGAGCATGGGAGGAGGTGGAGAGCACAGGGGGGGCTGGAGAGCACTGGGGAGCTAGAGAGCACTGGGGAGCTAGAGAGCACTGGGGAGCTAGAGAGCACTGGGGGAGAGGCAGAGGGTACAGAGGGCAGCATAGAGCATGGGGGAGGTGGAGAGCACAGGGGGAGATACGGAGGGCATATGGGGCAGCGTAGAGCATGGGGGGAGGTGGAGAGCACAGGAGGGAGGTGGAGAGAACAGGGGGAGAGATGGAGGGCACAGGGGGGCAGCGTAGAGCATGGGGGAGGTGGAGAGCACAAGGGGAGAGATGGAGGGCACAGGGGGGCAGCGTAGAGCATGGGGGGAGGTGGAGAACACAGGAGGGAGGTGGAGAGAAGGGGGCTGGAGAGCACTGGGGGGGTTGGAGAGCATTGGGGGGAGTTGAAGAGCACAGGGGGAGGAGGAGAGGCAGAGGACACAGGGGGGCAGCGTAGAGCATGGAGGAGGTGGAGAGCATGGGGGAGGTGGAGGTGACTGGGGGGGGCTAGAGAGCACTTGGGGGGCTGTAGAGCATGGGGGGGGTGAAGAGCACAGGGGGAGAGGCGGAGCGCACAGGGGGAGACCGTAGAGCATGTAGGGAGGTGGAGAGCACAGGGGGAGGTAAAAAGCACAAGTAGAGAGGTGAAGGGCACAGGGGGGCAGCCTAGAGCATGGGGGGAGGTGGAGAGCGCAGAAGGGAGGAGGAGAGCACAGGGGGGGTGGGCTGGATAGCACTGGGGGAGAAGTGGAGGGCACAGGGGGCAGCGGAGAGCATGGGGGAGGTGGAGAGCATGGGGGAGGTGGAGATGACTGGGGGGGCTAGAGAGCACTTGGGGGGCTGTAGAGCATTGGGGGGGTAAAGAGCACAGGGGGAGAGGCGGAGCGCACAGGGGGAAACCGTAGAGCATGTAGGGAGGTGGAGAGCACAGGGGGAGGTAAAAAGCACAAGTAGAGAGGTGGAGGGCACAGGGGGGCAGCCTAGAGCATGGGGGGAGGTGGAGAGCACAGAAGGGAGGAGGAGAGCACAGGGGTGGGTGGGCTGGATAGCACTGGGGGAGAAGTGGAGGGCACAGGGGGCAGCGGAGAGCATGGGGAGGTGGATATCACAGGGGGAGGTGCAGAGCATAGGAAGAGAGGCGGGGGGGAGTGAGAGAGCACTGTGGCCTGTGGGGGGGCTAGAGAGCACTGTGGGGGGCTAGAGAGCACTGTGGGGGGGCTAGAGAGCACTGTGGGGGGGGGCTAGAGAACACTGTGGGGGGCTAGAGACCACTGTGGGGGGGGGCTAGAGACCACTGTGGGGGGGGCTAGAGAACACTGGGGGGGGCTAGAGAACACTGTGGGGGGCTAGAGAGCACTGTGGGGGGCTAGAGAACACTGTGGGGGGGGGGCTAGAGAACACTGTGGGGAGGCTAGAGAACACTGTGGGGGGGCTAGAGAGCACTGTGGGGGGGGGGCTAGAGAGCACTGTGGGGGGGGGCTAGAGAACACTGTGGGGGGGGGGGGCTAGAGAACACTGTGGGGGGGGGCTAGAGAACACTGTGGGGGGGCTAGAGAGCACTGTGGGGGGGCTAGAGAACACTGTGGGGGGGCTAGAGAACACTGTGGGGGCAGCAGAGATAAGCAGGATAAGTGGAGCGGTGGGGTGGCTGCATATAGAAGAATCATTCTCTCCATCTTCTTCCCGCAGTACCTGAATGCCTGCGAGAGGGAGAGGAGCAGAAGCAGGCATTCAGAGACCGCGGGAGGACGATGGAGAGAATGATTTTTCTATATGCAGCCACCCCATCGCTACTCCTATTCAGGTTACAGGCAGGGGCCGCGCTTACATTTTCTCTGAGAGATCCCATCGCAGGCTCCTCTCCCTTCCTGGTCACGCCGCCCGAGACCAACGGCTGCACTTCATTGGCGGCCGTGGAGCGGTGTCTCCTCCCCCTTCTTGTTTACGTCCTGCTGCTGCTGATGCCGATGCCGAAGGCTGAGCCCGAGGCTAAACTAGCAGCTGGGCGGCCGCGGAAAGGTCGGAGGACCGGCGCGGGCTCAAAGAGCAGCCTGCCTTGGCACCGCAAGCAAGAACAGTGGCCCGGCGGCCGCGGCCCACCGGGCATATGCACGGTTTGCCCTATGGCCAATCCGGGCCTGGTTCAGGTGCACAAAATGAGATCCATAAAGATATAGTGTGACGAGATTGCAGCTTGGAGGACTTGTCCCAGTCAGGGAAGGCAAGGAAAGTTGTATGTTTACTTTGAGGCTTGCGCATCACATAGCAACTAGATTTGGCTCTTGTTTAGACTACCATTCAGGAGCCTTTAGTTGTATGCAGCACTTGCTATAAAAACTGGATGCCTGCATGCAGCACTGTCAGGAACGGTGTAATTACTTGGTTTACCTGCTGGTGCACTGTAACGTTCAGCACCAAAAAGTGTAGTTCTGGTGGCCACCAGCGGGTGTTTCCTTGCAAAGATTACTAACCAACTATCAAGTTACACCTGATGTGGGTCTCCCAGACTATATAAGCCTGCCCTTAACTAAGGCTCAGGGCTTCAGAATTCCCTCTACAAGCCTTGTCCCTGCATAAACCTGATTTGTTTTTTGCCTTGTCCTGGACTCTGTTTCGTGTATCCTGTCCCTGAGACCTGTCCCCTGCTCCCAGCTTCCACTTGCTGACTGCTCCTAGTACCCGGTCTTCTGTTCCCCTTTTCTCTTGTCCCTGCCTTGGTTATTTATGTGTTTTTTTCTTTTGCTTGCGTATGTATAGTAGTTAGTTAGTTGGGTTTTTTGGGGTTTGCTGTATTTCATTACTTGTTTATGGTTTGCTGGTGTGTTAATAAATATACCTTTTTCACTTACACCTGCGTATGGTATCCCTGACAAGCACATGCTATAGAAAATGGATGCCTGCGTGCGGCACCTGCTATATAAACTGGATGCCTGCGTGCGGCACCTGCTATAGAAACTGGATGCCTGCGTGCGGCACCTGCTATAGAAACTGGATGCCTGCGTGCGGCACCTGCTATAGAAACTGGATGCCTGCGTGCGGCACCTGCTATAAAAACTGGATGCCTGCGTGCGGCACCTGCTATAGAAACTGGATGCCTGCGTGCGGCACCTGCTATAGAAACTGGATGCCTGCGTGCGGCACCTGCTATAGAAACTGGATGCCTGCGTGCGGCACCTGCTATAGAAACTGGATGCCTGCGTGCGGCACCTGCTATAGAAACTGGATGCCTGCGTGCGGCACCTGCTATAGAAACTGGATGCCTGCGTGCGACACCTGCTATAGAAACTGAATGCCTGCGTGCGGCACCTGCTATAGAAACTGGATGCCTGCGTGCGGCACCTGCTATAGAAACTGGATGCCTGCGTGCGGCACCTGCTATAGAAACTGAATGCCTGCGTGCGGCACCTGCTGGCTAGGGCAAGATAAACAAATGGCTCATTCACTGTGTACGAGCACCAGTGCCCATGAACAAGGCCTGAAATGTGTATGAAATTTTGTAGCGATTTCAGTTTCTAGTAATCTTAAATCGCTCATGCTGTCTTGCATTCCTTTCATCATTTCCTCTGTCTACCCATTCCTACAGCCCATTAGGTAGGGTTATATTGTCAGAAATAGAAGTAGCAGGCTATTACTATTCTGAGTGTGTGACTGCCGAATACTTTACCTCTCAGACTCCTTAGCGTCATCATCACTCACAATCACAGTAAATTGGGATGTGCTGTCACTCTGTGCCATAATGTCATCATCATTACCATTCATCACAGTTATAGATGAGGTTCATATGCAGATTCACATAGATTTTTTTTTTTTTTTTTTTACTAATGTATTGAATGGCCTTTGAACCATGGCCAGTAGGGGATACGACAGCTCCCTTCCTATAAAAAGGGGAGCAAAGAGAAGACATAGTATTATTGTGTTAAAGCTGCTGTAGGGAAAGCTTTGAGAAAGCTGACAAACTGCGTTGGGCAAGATTAGGGTCAGTTAGGACACTGTACTTTATTTCTGATTGCTAGCTCTTCGGAGATTAACCCCTTTACTGCATATTTAAAATTGATATTTTTATTATTGGGGGTTTCTTTTTTTTTTCATTCACCAGGGGCCAGGGCTTTTTTTTTTCTAGCAAATCTTATATATTTAGCAAACTAAATGGTTGGATTTTCATTTTTTATGTCACACGGTATTCGTGCAGAGGTTTTTCAAACACAATTTGTTTTTTAAATGAATTGTTATGCACACAAACACAATATAATATAAATGTTTGGTAAAATTTAACAGAGGATGTTATGCAGAGTAAATAGATACATAACATGCCATGCTTTAAAATTGTGCAAGTTTGCGAAAAGGTGCCAAACTATGGTATTTAACCACTTCCCCTCCGGAAGAATTTGACCCCATAATGACCAGGCCATTTTTTGCGATGTGGCACTGCGCCATTTCAACCACTTAAGGACCCCTTCACGCCAATATACGTCGGCAGAATGGCACGGCTGGACACAATCACGTACCTGTACGTACCTGTACGTGTCTCTTTAAGCCCAGCCATCCTAAGCTCTGTGACCGTGCCCGCGGGACCCGCGGACCAGATCGCCGCTGGTGTCCCGCGATCGGTCACCGGAGCTGAAGAACGTGGCGGTGTCATTGATCGTCTGTTCCCTTATATAGGGAAAGACTATCAATGATGTCACACGTCCAGCCCCGCCCCCCTACAGTTAGAAACACATATAAGGTCACACTTAACCCCATACAGTGCCCCCTAGTGGTTAACTCCTAAACGGCAATTGTAATTTTCACAGTAAACAGTGCATTTGTATAGTACTTTTTGCTGTGAAACTGACAATGGTCCCAAAAATGTGTCAAAAGTGTTCGATGTGTCTGCCATAATGTCGCAGTCACGAAAAAAAATCGCTGATCGCCGCCATTAGTAGTAAAAAGAAAAAATATTAATAAAAATGCAATAAAACTATCCCCTATTTTGTAAACGCTATAAATTTTGCGCAAACCAATCGATAAACGCTTATTGCAATTTTTTTACCAAAAATGGGTAGAAGAATATGTATCGGCCTAAACTGAGGAAAAAGTATGTTTTTTTAATATATTTTTGGGGGATATTTATTATAGCAAAAAGTAAAAAATATTGCATTTTTTTCAAAATTGTCGCTCTATTTTTGTTTATAGCGCAAAAAATAAAAACCGCAGAGGTGATCAAATACCACCAAAAGAAAGCTCTATTTGTGGGAAAAAAAGGACGCCAATTTTGTTTGGGAGCCACGTCGCACGACCGCGCAATTGTCAGTTAAAGCGACACCGTGCCGAATCGCAAAAAGGGGCAAGGTCCTTAACCTGCATAATGGTCCGGGTCTTAAGTGGTTAAGTGACAATTGCGCGGTCGTACAACGCTGTACCCGAACAAAATTGTCTTTTTTTTTACCCACAAATAGAGCTTTCTTTTGGTGGTATTTGATCATCACCTCTGCGGTTTTAAATTTGTGTGCTATAAACAAAAAAAGACCAACAATTGAAAAAAAATATATATATATATTTTTTTTAATTTACCTTCTGCTATAATACATACCCATAAAAAAAACAAATTTATTCATCAGTTTAGCCGATAGATATTCTTTTTTTTTGTTTAATTGTTTTTTATTTGGTTTTAAAAAAACTTGGTACAACAAACAGGTGTTTACACAGGTAACAATATTGCGGAATACAGTGCACGCAGACCAAAAGGAGAAAAACAAAACAAAAAAAAAACAAAAAACGACCACAAACTTCCTCCTTTACTGACCATATTCCTGGCTTGCATAGCCGAGGGTACCTGATGCCTACCTTGTCTTCTAGCCCTAGGTCTAGTCTTTCCCCCCCCGTCCCCCCACCCTACCCCTAGCTAGGAAATCGTATTACCCCTTTGATTAATCCACTGTGCGCAGAGGGAAGAAGAGAAGGGAGGAGGCCCCTACGCTTTTCTTCTCGCTCTTTGTGTTGGTGTGTGAGGTCAGGTTCCCTGGAGTGCTAACCCCTAACTAGGCTCCCGGCAATCACACTCCAGCCGCAATGGGTACTAGGTATGGTATCCTAGGGACAATTACTTCAGTCTCCCCTAGTCTAAAGTCCCCACCGTCCTCTGCCACGCCCCCCATATTCTTTCGAATTTTCCAAAATTCCCTTGACGGGTATAGTACACTCTTTCGTTTGAGATTGTTAATTTCATAGATGCTAGCCAGTTTACTACTGTCGGGGGGGTCTGTGCCTGCCATTTTTGGGCTATCGTCTTACGTGCCTGGAAGAGGCATCTTAGTATAGCTTCCCCGCTGCCTTGCGGGACTCTTATGTCCTCTATGTCCTCTATGCACCCCAAAAGGCAGGTCCTAGCCACTGGGTCCAGGGATGTTCCAAATGCCTTGTTTATCCACTCTACTATTTCCACCCAGTAGCTATAAAGTTTGGGGCATTTCCAGACCATGTGTATTAAGTCCCCTTTCTCGTTACATCTAGGGCATTCATTGTTTTGTTTCCACCCCAGTTTAAACATTTTATGCGGGGTATGATATACCCTGTGTATTAAAAACAAGTGGGACATCCTTTGCGCTGGCGCGATTGAAACCAGTGCGCCTTGTTGAAGGATTTTTTCCCACTGTTCGGGTGATATTATTCCCAAGTCTCTTTCCCACGCTGCTTTACTCTTGGCTGGACCCGCTCTGCTTATCGCACCCGTACTCAAGCTATTATATACTACTGATATTAAACCCTTGGCAATTCTTGCCTTGATTACCTTAAGGAGAACGGGAATCTGAGTCCATACAATTGGTTTAGAGCTAAATTGTGCTTGAATAGCGTGGCGAACCTGCAAGTATTTATAAAATGTTTTGTTTGAGATATTAAATTCCCTTGTTAAGTTTAAGAATGTTTTTAAGGTATTACCCTCGAACAAGTGCTTTAGACGGGTAATACCTTGACTCTTCCACTCGCTTGATTCTTCTATACCTATTATTTCCTGGAGATTGTTATTTTTCCATATGGGCGAAAACTCTGTTAGGCCATTATATCCCAGTAGGGTCTTTGTTATATGCCATATTTTAATAGTTAGTTTTATTGTTAGATATTTGTGAGGGAAGAAGTCTGCCTCTAGGGCCTCCACCAGCAATTTGTGGGGGTTACGAGTTAACATCAATCGGCTAATAGAGCCATTTCTCTCAGTGGTTCCACACCCTGCCAAGTGTTGCAATTGAGACGCAATAAAATATAGCTTTGGGTGTGGAACCGCCAATTACCTTTTACTGGTAATTGAAGTGTTTGCAAACTTATCCTGGCTTGGCCTCCTCTCCATATAAGTTCTCGAAATAGAGAGTCTATATTTTTGAACCAGGTATATCCTAACCATAAGGGTGCGTTGTGGAGGACGTATAATAATTGTGGCTGCCACAGCATTTTAATTAGGTTGCATCGTCCTGCTACGGACAGGGGAAGTCTTTTCCAAATATCACATTTATTTATTTATTTTTTCCACTTTGATAACAATGGGGCAAGTTTTAACTTTGCGTATTGAGTGACGTCTTGCGTTATCCAGATCCCTAGATATTTAAATTCTGTTACCACAGTTAATTGAGAGGTGCATGACGGGAGCTGGAAATCAGCTGGTTCCAGTGGTAGAAGAGCGGATTTTTCCCAGTTGATTGTCAAACCTGTAAAATGACCAAAGTCACCTACAAGTTGCATCACTGTGCCTAAAGTGGACTCAAAGTCTCCGAGAAAAAACAAAATGTCATCTGCAAATAGTGCAATCTTGTCTTCTCCTTGGTGTCTTCTAAATCCCATTATGTCCGACCTCGACCTGGCCATTATTGCGAGTGGTTCCATAGCGAGGGCGAACAGAAGGGGAGATAGAGGACACCCCTGCCTCGTCCCTCTCTCCAATTGAAAAACTTCTGACATCTCATTGTTAATTTTAATTTTGGCTCTTGGCTCGCTATATAGCAACTTGACCCATCTAATAAAGCGAGGTCCAATGCCAAATTTCTCTAGTACCTCCCATAAATAACTCCATTCAAGGCTATCAAATGCCTTAGCGGCATCAAGAGATAGCACTGCTCTCGGTCTTGCGTTATCCGTTGGTATTTGTATATTTAAAAAAGTTTGTCTTATGTTAATAGCTGTTGCCCTGCCTGGTATAAACCCTGATTGGTCTGGGTGGATAAGGCTACTAATAAATCTATTTAGGCGCGTTGCTAGGATTTTGGCTAGGATCTTGACGTCGGTGGATAGCAAAGAGATTGGGCGATAAGATGAGGGCAACAATTTTTCTTTCCCCTCCTTATAGATTACTATGATCGTTGCTTCCAGCATTGATCGGGGGAGTGTACCTCCGTTTTCAGCCCCCTCCAAAGCCTTCAACAACTCTGGAAGCAAAATCTCGCCGAGTCTCTTATATACCTCTATGGGTAACCCATCTGGCCCAGGGGATTTTTGGTTTGGCATCTCTGCCACTGCTTGTTGGATCTCGCCTAAGGTAATTGGTGCTTCTAGGACCTGTATATCCTCAACCGGCAAAGTTGGGACTGTTATTTTCTGGAAAAAGATTTGCATAGCTTCTCTCCCGGCCCCCCCTTTAGATCTATACAGTTCCTTATAATATTCTGAAAACGTTTGTAGGATCACTTGGCTATCCATCGAGATTTCTCCCGCTATTGTCCTTATTGCTAGGATGTTTGACGGGGGGAGTTAGTTCTGCTCAGAAGCGATAAGATCCGCCCTACCTTCTCTCCCTCGCCATACTGACATTGCCTTTGTAGGGTTCGCTTATTCTCTGTGCTTCTCAGGGTAGCTGTTCTATACTTTAGCTGTTTTGTCAACCATGCTTCCCGCGTGGCTGGATTGGGCTGTTCTATGAATCTCAACTCTGCTTGAGTGGACTCGCGAGCCAACTTGCCCTCCTGCTCTCTCCCTTCTCTTTTTACCCTGGCAACCTGCTGAATTAGTAGGCCTCGCATGAAAGCTTTCAAAGAGTCCCAAACTATTGCCGTTGATGCGGTTCCTGTATTAATGTATACATACTCTTTTAGTTTAGCCTCCAAGGTTCCCAAGTCACCAATCAGCTCCAGCCATCCTGGGTTAAATTTCCATTCATTACGAGAGGTTTTAACTCCAGTCTTTATTATTAGCACCAGAGGGGAGTGGTCCGAGACCCCTCTGGGGCCATAATATATTTTCTTTACCCGGGGTATTACATCCTCGCTACCCACAGCCAAATCTATTCTAGAAAGTGTATGGTGGGAGCTGGAATGACAAGAGTATTGGCGGTCCTGTGGAAAAAAAGTTCTCCATATATCCCTCATCCCTATTTCCTCCAAAAATCGAGCTAATCGCCCCTCGCCTGATTTTTTCCCAGGAGGGAATCTATCCAGGCTTCTATCCAAGACCTCGTTGTAGTCCCCTACAGCTATCACAGGAACAGCTGTTTTATCGAGTATAAACTCCAAGAGCTTATGTAAAACCTCTAGCTTAAATGGTGGTGGGATGTACATATTGGCCAGCACATATGGGCTATTTTCAATTAAGCAAGAGAGGAATACATAACGCCCTTGGTCATCTATCTGAGACTCAATGCAGGAAAACGTCACACCCTTCCCCACCATTGTGCTCACCCCTCTTGAATAAGAGGAGTGCACCGAATGAAATTGAGCTTGAAATTTGCGACTATTCAGCAATGGGACTGAGTCCTTGTCAGATGTGTCTCTTGCAGGCATATCAATCCCGGGATGCTATCTTCCAGGAGTGACATAACTGCTGATCTCTTAATCGGATCCCCCATTCCTCTTACATTCCAAGAGGTGATGGCCAATAGCCTATCCTGCATCTAGACAGATTGTCATAATAGTAGAGCACTCAACTTTGGTCCGGCAGCTTAGGTATATGGCCATCCCACTCCACACTAGGTGAAACTGATCGCCCAATGGCCTCCCCTCACTCACCCCGCCCATTTCCACCCCTCCTAACGGCACAGCTCTCGATTTGTGTAATATACGTTTCCTAGCCCTGCCCTTTAACCCCTGCCCTACCCTCCCTCCCCTCCCACCCACCCCCCTCCCGCCCACCCTCTTCCTACCCCGCCCTGCTGGGCACCCCTTAGGGACTTGTCCAGTGACCTCTCTACACTCCCTCTCACACATCCTACAAACACACAAACACGTGTCCCTCCCTCCCTCTCTCTCTCAAAAAACAGAGTCGAAACAACCTACAACCCTGTAAGAAAAAAAAGAGAGAGAAAAAAAAATAATAATAAAAAAAAAAATAATAATAATAATAACCAAGCCACTCCCCCCCATAACAGTATGGTACCACCCCCCTGTACTACATCCCCTGGGCCACAACCCTAAGGGGAATAAAAACATTACGTCATAAATATGCTTACAGTAAGTTAAAAAACAAACATTAATTCAACCGGTCGACATTTGTGAATTTTATCCAAAAGTGCTAAATGGCTAGTTGCTAATTGTTTCTTGCTTGCATGTTACTCAAAATACCTCAGTGAATTTTAGTGTGGATATTTCTATTTGTGTGTCAAGTATTCCCCCACACAAACAACAAAAAAAGGGAAAAAAAAAAGAGAGAAAAAAAAAAAAGCTTGCATACTATACTTAGTGTCAAAGTTACCTCCCCCTTTTTAGTTAAACTCTTAATGATCCATAATAATGTAATTAGAGCCCTAATACCGAGCTTCATATGTCACTATACGCCATATCAACCTAGTAAAACGTGTGTAAATATATATATATTTGTGTGTAAAAAGTACTTTAACATAGGTGTCACCCAGTGTCATTAAGTGTCTCTAAAGTGCCAAAAAAAAAAAAAAAAAAAAAAAAAAATAAAAAAAAAAATAAAATTCTCTTTTTTCTTTTTATGGGGGGGGGGGGAGGTTGGGGGAGTCGTGAAGATCCCAAAAGTTCCAGGTCATCCAGTCCGCACATAATTTTATTGAACCGTCCATGGCCAGGTCCCACTACTAGTCTGTCCTCTGATATGGTATGTCTCTTTTTCCTTTTCCTCCTTTCTCTTAGGAAAACCTTGTTTGGACCTTTTATCATTTATTTAACGGGCTGATTTTCATCTCCCTTTTCCTCTCCCGTAACTGAACAGTCCATGATGCCAGGAATAGTATCCAGGCAAAAAAAAAAAAAAAAAACATTTCTTTTCCTTCTCCTTTCCTTTTAATTATATAGGTTTTACGTGTTTTCATCTTCCTTGTTAGACCTACCCCCCCCTGTCTCAGGGGAGCTATAAAGCTGATTTATTTGCCTCCAGCCAGTTAGAGACTTCCGTTGGGTCATTAAAGAAGATAGTCCTGCCCAGAGCTGCTACTCTAAGACGAGCCGGGTACAGAAGAGCATATGTGATTCTGTATTTCTGAAGGGACTTTTTGATTGGTATAAACTCAGCTTTCCGTTTCTGTAAATCTGGTGAAAAATCGGGGTATATTGAAACTCTTGCTCCATTGTATGTGATGTCCCCCATCTCTCTAGCTTTTTGCAGCATAGTCATCTTATCGGTGTAATTAAGCAACTTTAGTAGCATAGGCCTAGGATACTTCCCTTGTTGGGGTACTTTAAAGGGGACCCTGTGGGCCCTTTCTATGGAGAAAAAGGGTGAGAAACCTTCAGAGCCAAAAATTTCACTACACCAATTCTCCATAAAAACAATAGGATTTGTGCCTTCACATTGCTCCGGAAGGCCTACCACTCTCACGTTATTTCTCCGCAGTCTGTTTTCCATCGCATCTAACTTGGCCGCTTGGAGGTCTGTTAACTCTTGTAACCCTTTGAGTTCCCCCTGTAATGGAAACAGTGTGTCTTCAACTGCGCTTAACCTTTCTTCCAGAGCATTCGATCTTGCAACAGTCCTATGTAGCTCCTGGCTCATGGATAACAATTCTTCCTTTAAGCTCATTAATTGAGTGTCAAAATTGACCATATAGTCCTTGCATGAGTTCACCGCACAAAGAACTTCTCTTAGTGTGGGTTCCCCTTCTGTTATCATACCAACTATGGGGGGATCTGGTTCACCAGATGTTGCAATAGTTACCGGAATATTTACAGTCCCAGATACCTCACCCCCTGGCCCCTTAGTACTCACGTTTTTGGCGTTTGTTGTACTGGTAGTACCGGTTGGTTTTACGGCTGCTTGACCCTGGCTCCTTCTATCAAGTGGCGGCCCCATCTGCGACTTAAGTTGAGCTGTGACTGTAGGTAATTGGCCTTTAGCTGGCGAATTAGATGAAGAGTGTGCATATCGCTCCTGCTTTGCAACTGATGCCTGGGTGTTCTTAGCTGATCTTGTGAACGACATTCCCTCCTGAGATTTAAGAGCATTGGGCATAATAAGCCTCTAGATGGCGCAGATGTCAGAAAATGGCATATAGCTAGTAGACCTCACGTGTCGTCAAAATATATAATACAGCCCTAATGTAGTAATATATAGTGGTATATGATACAATATAGTCGTAATATAGCCGTAGATAACAGCCGTAGATAGCAGGATCCCCAAAGGGTACCACTAGGGGTCACTAGGGGTCAGGGGGGTCAAGGATTAAACTGTTGCCCTTATTGCATACCACTTGGAGCAGGGGGGTATGGGGGGGAATAACAGGCAAAGTGCCAAGTGCTGTATTTACTGGATGGCAGACCCAAAGCTACAAAACCAGCAGGTAAGGCTCAACAAGACCCTTTTAAATTTAATGTAAGTTCATCTTAGTTATAGGACTAGGAGTGTAAATCACAGACTTTACCAGAGTGAGATAAACTGTCGTATGGGATTAGCAGAAGGACAACTCCAGCCAGAGTCCTCATGCAGCAGCTCTTCCTGGAGTAAAAGTCACTGACCAGCTGCTCTGCTGGATCCACAGGGTCCCCCAGTGTCCATGCTCTTGTCCAGAGCGCTGCTGCACGCTACACGCCGGAGCACAGCGAGCGGCTAGCAGCCCGAGATCTCGCGGCCACTCGAGATCCCGCGATGTCTCCGCACGGCTCCGTGTACTATGGGGCTATGGGGCTTGACCACCCGCTCCCAGCCCGCCGGCCGTCTGATACCGTATCCGGCACCGCCAGGTCCCGCTGCACCACCCCGCGAATAGAGGGGATGCAGCCGGTGAAGAAGGGGAGAAAGAAGGGAACTGCAGCACTCGGCGCCAGCACGCGACACACGGCAGGGCAGCTCGCAGGACACAGATCACAGGTGCAGCCGAGCTCCGGACCACGGGTTAGGCTTCTAAGCTTCTAGCAGATCCGTTGACAGGGGGGGAGATAATGCTTGGGACATGATCCCATAGAGAAAGCATATGCAACAGGCGATGGAGAGAGAGCAGAGAGGTACACACGTTCACATGCTCACTCTCACATCCACACGCTCCTACATCCGGTCACATCCCCCGACAAGAAGCTGCCGATAGATATTCTACATTCTACAATTTTGTTTATTGTTTTTACTGGTATTGGAGGTGATCTGTGTTTTTTTTTAGAGGGACTGCGACATTGCGGCAGACAAATCTGACCCCAAATTACACTTTTTGGGGACCAGTGATCACACTGATCAGTGCTATAAAAATGCAATTCTCTGCTAAGTTCAGGTTTGTTGACTTTTAAACAGAATTTACCAAACTTTTTAGTAGATGCTCTCATCCCCAGTCACAGTCACATACAGTTAGCTATACTGTAGTTTACAGTGTTCCGTGGTGTTCGTGATTCTTCTCAGTTCTTTCATTTAGTTTGGGGGCCTGGTGATGCTGAATTGTAGAGGACTGAAATTTGAGCCAGAAAGCTATATTTGTATTTTTTCATAAACATCAGTCTCCCTGCTTGGTCAAAGGCATTAATGGTGCTGATGTTGCTTTTCCCTGGTAAGAAAATTTATAGAATAATTCTATTTTTATCTTTTTTTATTGCCCCCCTGCCCAGCCTAAGATGCTGATGAGGCTGATGCTACTAATTGACAAAATAATTGTAATTTATCCCAGCGCCTTTAGCAAAACACATTTCTCAAAATATTTGTAGCTGAACACATTAATAGTTGTGTGTTCAGGTCAAACAGGAATACAATAGATGTGGGAATCAGTGTTAATTTTGGCTGCAAATTTCGATTTAGTTTTAGTCTTAGGACTAAAATGGCAGTTTAGTTTTAGTCCCATTTTAGTTTTCTTCCATTTTTTTAGTTTAAGTCATAGTCTTTGACTAAAATGCCATTTTAGTTTTAGTCCCATGTTAGTCATCGTATTTTAGTAGACTAAAATCTCCAGTACATTTTAGTCAACTGAATGTGCACAGTACACAGCCCCCTTACCTCTGCACAATACCCAGCCCCCCCCCCCCAATCCCTGCACAATACACAGCCCCCTATCCTCTGCACAATACACAGCCTCCCACCATCTGCACAACACACAGCCCCCCCACCATCTGCACAATACACAGCCCCCTACCATCTGCACAATACACAGCCCCCCACCCTCTGCACAATACACAACCCCCCCACCCTCTGCACAACACACAGCCCCCCACCTTCTGCACAACACACAGCCCCCCACCTTCTGCACAACACACAACCCCCCCACCCTCTGCACAATACACAGCCCCCACCCTCTGCACAACACACAGTCCCCCACCTTCTGCACAACACACAACCTCCCCCACCCTCTGCACAATACACAGCCCCCCACCCTCTGCACAGCATACAGCCCCCCATAGTAAACAGCAAACAACCCCCCCACAGTAAACAGCACCCCATCCTCTGTACAATACACAGCCCCCGACAGTACACAATACACAACCCCCTCACCCTCTGCACAATACACAACCCCCCACCCTCTGCACAATACACAGCCCCCCACCCTCTGCACAACACACATCCCCCACCCTCTGCACAGCACGCAGCCCCCCATAGTAAAGAGAAAACAACCCCCCACAGTAAACAGCACCCCAACCTCTGCACAGCACCCCAGAGCACACAGCCCCCCACAGTACACAGCCCCCCACAGTACACAATACACAGCCCCCCACCATCTGCACAATACACAGACCCCCAACCTCTGCACAATACACAGCCCCCATCTACCCTAATTCATCCAACAAAAAAAAATATTGGGCTGAGGTCAGGATTCTGTACAGGCCAGTCAAGTTCCTCCACCACAAACTCGCTCATCCATGTCTTTATGGACTTTGCTTTGTGCACTGGTCCAAATCATTTGGTGTAGGGGGATTATGATGTTGGGTTGTTTTTCAGAGTTTGGGCTTGGCCTCTAATGCCGCGTACACACGGTTGTTTTTCGGCATGAAAAAAAATGAAGTTTTTCCAACTTCATCATTAAAACGATGTTGCACGCCGCACCGTTTTCAGCGGATAGATCCGCTGTGACCGCTGCCGGATTTCTGTCTGATGGTTGTACACACCATCAGACAGAAATCCGCGCGTAAACAATACGCGGGGCGTGGCCGCGCCGTCGCCGTGATGATGACGCGGCGACGTGGGTTGCCCTGGAAGTTCAAAGCTTCCACGCATGCGTCGAATCAGTACGACGCATGCGAGGGATGGCGGTCGGTCGGACGTGTCCGGTGAGTCTGTACAGACGACCGAATACGTCCGACGGACAGGTTTCCAGCGGACAGATTTCTTAGCATGCTAAGAAATTTTTATCCGCTGGAAACTGTCCGATCCGCGGGACAATTGTCCGCTCGGGCCTACACACGACCGGATCTGTCCGCTGGAACTGGTCCGGCGGACCAGTTTCAGTGGATCGATCCGGTCGTGTGTACGGGGCCTTACAGCGTGATGAATGTGCTTACTCCATTATGAATAGTTTTACCTGAACGAGCGCTCCCGTCTCATAACTCGCTTCTGGGCATGCGCGGGTTTAAAAACGTCGTTTTTAGCCCACACACGATCATTTTTTACAACCCGAAAAACTACATTTTAGAAGCCGAAAAAACGATGTGAAGCCCACACACGATCATTTTAAATTACATTTTTAAAAACTTTGTTTTTTTTCATGCCAAAAAACGACCGTGTGTATGCAGCATTAGTTCCAGTGAAGGGAACTCTTATGCCGCGTACACACCATCACTTTATGTGATGAAAAAAAACGACATTTTCTGTGAAGTAAAAAATGACGTTTTTGAAACTTCAATTTTCAAAGACGAAGTTGCATACACACCATCGTTTTTCTCACAATGTTCTAGCAAAGCGAGGTTACGTTCACCACGTTTTTCCATTGAAGCTTGCTTCATAAGTAGCTTCTGGGCATGCGCGGGTGAAAAAACGTCGTTTTAAACGACGTTTTTGCTACACACGGTCAATTTCTGTGAAGTAAAAGTTGACGTTTTGAAAAACGACACATAAAATTGAAGCATGCTTCAATTTTTTTTGGTCGTTTTTTAGAAGACATAAAACGACGTTTTCCCCCCACACACGGTCAATTAAAGTGACGTTTTTAAAAACGTCATTTTTTTTTCATCACATAAAGTGATGGTGTGTACGGGGCATTAGGCGTCGGCATACCAAGACATTTTGGACAATTTCATGCTCCCAACTTTGTGGGAACAGTTTGGGGATGGCCCCTTCCTGTTCCAACATGACTGCACACCAGTGCACAAGCAAAGTCCATAAAGACATGGATGAGTGAGTTTGCGGTGGAGGAACTTTGCTGGCCTGCACAGAGTCTTGACCTCAACCCGATAGAACACTTTTGGGATGAATTAGAGAGGAGACTGTGATTCAGGCCTTCTTGTCCACATCAGTACCTGACCTCATAAATGCGCTTCTGGAAGAATGGTCAAACATTCCCATAGACACACTCCTAAACCTTGTGGACAGCCTTCCCAGAAGAGTTGAAGCTGTTATAGCCGCAAAGGGTGGGCCAACTCAATATTGAACCCTACGGACTGAGGCCTCGTACACACGACAGAGTTTCTCGGCAGAATTCAGCGAGAAACTCGGTCAGAGCCGGATTCTGCCGAGAAACTCTGTCGTGTGTACACTTTCGGCCCGATGGAGCCGCCGAGGAACTCGTCGAGAAAATAGAGAACATGTTCTCTATTTTCTCGTTGTTCTATGGGAGAACTCGGCCCGCCGAGCTCCTCGGCGGCTTCAGGGCTGAACTCGCCGAGGAAATCGATGTGTTTGGCACGTCGAGTTCCTCGGCCGTGTGTACGAGGCCTAAGAGTGGGGTGCCATTAAATTATTGTGCGTGTAAAGGCAGGTGTCCCCATACTTTTGGTAATATAGTGTATCTCCTACTCTGGCCGCCTTTAGGCGATCCCTGACAACTCATCTTTTCAGGGAAGCCTCTCCCCCCTCCCTCTAACAACTGAACTTTTAATTATTCCATCAGCTCGTCCTTCGCAGTTATTACTTTTTGTACCACCTACCCCACCCTATTAAAATGTAAGCAAGAAAGTGAGCAGGGCTGGTGCAAGGATTTTTGATACCCTAGGCGAAACCTAATTTTGCGGCACCTCCATTGGCTCCACCCCTGACCCACACCCTGTGTCCTGCCCATGTATACCCCCCCTTTTAAATATAGCACCCATAAAATGCAGTCTCTCCAGCACCCATCAAATGCATCCTCTCCAGCGCCCATCAAATGCAGCCTCTCCAGCATCCATCAATGCAACCTCACCAGCGCCCGTCAATTCAGCCTCACCAGTGCCCGTCAATGTAGCCTCACCAGTGCCCATCAATGCAGCCTACTAGTGCCCATCAATAAATGTTTGCTTTCTTCCATTCATTCGGGAGTTGGGACACAGACACAGCCCTCCACTGCAAGTGCACCTCTGACACTATGTACGAATGGAGCGGCGGCTGCTCGCTGATGCTGAGACTTAGTTGGTTGTTGCAGAGAGAAAAGAGTAGGAACACCAGTGGCTGGGCCCCCCCTGGCAACAGTACGCCCTAGGCGGCTGCCCAGTTTGACTAATGGTTCCCCCGGCCCTGCCCTTAACTATTGTATTGTAACAGTACTGTGTCCCTTTATATTGTACAGTGCTGCGCAATGTGTTGGTGATCTATACATCCTGTATAATATTGTTAATATTGTTGCCACAGGTGGGCCAAATACAACCCATTCACACTTGTGCAGTGCGGTGGTGCAGGCTTTCAGGGGTTAAAACAGGCGGCGAGGAGATGATATAAAACGTCCTCACTGCCTGCCAAAGGCTCTTACGCGGTCAGATCTTAGATGCATTTTTTTCCCGCCGCTAGGTGTCGCCGACGTAGTTTTCCCCGTCGTCTATGCAAATTAGCTATTTACGCGAGATTCCCGAACGTACACGCGGTCGACGCAGTGAATTTACAACGTTTCCGTAGCTTTTGCGACGCGTACAGTTGCCCCTGCTATATGAGGGGCAACCAATGTTAAGTATGGCCGTCGTTCCCGCGTTGAAATTTTAAAAAGTACGTCGTTTGCGTAAGTCGTCCGTGAATGGCGCTGGACGCCATTTACGTTAACGTCGAAACCAATGACGTCCTTGCGACGTCATTTAGCGCAATGCACGTCGGGAAATTTTAGGGACGGCGCATCCCCCGTTATGATCAGCGCCCCCTACTTGGATCATTTGAATTAGGCTGGCTTGCGCCTGACAATTTACGATATGCCGCCGCAACTTTACAGGCAAGTGCTTTGTGAATCAAGCACTTGCCCATAAAACTTGTGGCCGCGTTACCCTTTTACGAGATACGTTACGTCCGCATAGTTTAACACAGATCTACGAGAATCTGGCCCTACAGTATATGTGTAACATGCAGTACTCCCCACTCTCACAGCTCTTTTATAGACAATAGTGGAGCCTGTGTTGCTTGCCAATTCATCCTTTTAATTACTAACATGTCTAATTTAATCATCCTGTATGGCTAGTTTGATGCAGTTGGCGCCTTATCTTAGTTAGCTGCAGTATCTGTATAAATATATCTGTCAATTACAAAAAATGTAATGTACATTTTGGCAACATTGATTGAAAGTCTGGAGTTCAGCCAACGGAACACAGATGTTCCCATACAGAACCCTTGTATCTTATAGCTGTGCCACAATATCACATTTTATGACACAGACAAATTTTGTAACGGCAACTCTCAGTCTCAAGAAAAATTGGAGGGGTGTCACAATGTGCTTAGCTTAGCTAGAACTTCCAATAAACAGATTCACTTCTCTTCCAGAGAATGGGAGTTATGTAATATGTGTTCTGATCCAAGAAAACCATCCAACTGCCTAGAGAAATGACACCGCAGATTTTAAAAATTTGGGTCACTCACCTGCCTTTATAGGTGCTTCATAGTAGAAGCACATTTTGCCTTCTCTCTGCTTAACCACTTCCCTACCCGCCCATAGTCATATGACGTCCACAGATGGGATCTCCCATCCTGGGTGGACGTCATATGCCGTCCTGGGCTTCCCAGCTGTCTAGGGGGGCGCGCACGCCCGCAGCGTTGCTCGGGACCCGATGCGTGTCCCCGTCGATTGCCCGCAATCATGGCAGGACCGTGGATCTGTGTGTGTAAACACACAGATCCATGTCCTGTCAGTAGTGAGGAGACCGATATGTGTTCCCAGTACAGAGGAACACACATTGGTCTCCTCCCCTTGTGAGTCCCCTCCCCCTACAGTTAGAATCACTCACTAGGGAACATACCAAACCCCTTCAGCGCCCCTTAGTGTTAACCCCTTCCCTGACAGTCACATTTACACAGTAATCAGTGCAGTTTATAGCACTAATCGCTGTATAAATGTGAATGGTCCCAAAATTGTGTCAAAAGTGTCCAATATGTCCGTCGCAATGTCACGGTCACAATAAAAAAATTGCAGATCGCTGCCATTACTAGTATAAAAATGCAATAAATCTATCGCCTATTTTGTAGATGCTATAACTTTTGCGCAAACCAATCAAAATACGCTTATTGCAATTTTTTTTTGTACCAAAAATATGTAGAAGTATACGTATCGGCCTAAACTGTGGAAAAATTGTGTTTTTTTTATATCTTTTTGGGGATATTTATTATATCAAAAAGTATTTTTTTTTTAAAAATTGTCGCTCTATTTTTGTTTATAGCACAAAAAAAAAACGGAGAGGTGATCAAATACCACCAAAAGAAAGCTCTATTTGTGGGAAAAAAAGAAGAGGTAAATTTTGTTTGGAAGCAACGTTGCATGACCGCGCAAATGTCAGTTAGTGCCGAATCGCAAGTGGTTAAAATACCACCCTCTATCAGTAGTGTGTCTACCTGCTCTTTCAACACACTAAAATAAATAATAAGTACCACATATACTGTATACTACAGCTCTACTGCTGCTGTGACAGAAGCATATGTATTGTGCTACAAACCCATCATGCACAGAACTCAGTGGTGACTGGTGCTCCAAGAGTTTTTTTTTTTGGGGCCGCAAACAAATTGAAAAATTCAGAAAACAAAAACATCAATTGTAGCCTCACTGTGCCCATTAAATGCAGCCACTGTGCCATCAAATGCTGCCACTGTGCCCATCGAATGCTGCCACTGTGCCCATCCAATGCAGTCACTGTGCCCATCAAATGCTGCCACTGTGCCATCAAATGCTTCCACTGTGCCCATCGAATGCCACCACTATGACCAAGTGCAGGGTGTACCAAGATGGGCATCGGGATGTCCAAGCTGACGGTCACCAATCCTGATGCGGCTGCGCCCTGCACACTTCCAGCTTACAAAGGTGAGGACTCGCTCTCTTGTTTTTGTTATTTTATTATGGAAAATAACTTTGATATGGACTAGGGGTATATGGGATGCCAAACTTGACTTGGTGGACAAAGCTTCCTATTTCTGTATAAAAATACAAGAAGATGGATCCTGAACTTTCTACAGAGTGGCTTCTGTGTCTTAACGAATGACTAACACAGTCTCTGTATGGAGCACTTGGTCCCCTTTAAATTGACCTTTTCGGACCCCAACTAGAAACTACCAGCCCACCTGACTGGCTTGAACATCCCAGAGCAATGAATTCCAGAACAGACTTGCAGCTCTGTCCCTGGGAGAACTGGTTGGGTATGGCACCTAGCAGCCCTCTCCCTTGTAGGCCCTGGGTAGAGGTACTCGCCCAGTCCTTGCCTGCAGCTGTAGGTGATACTGCTTTCAGGCCTTTCTTTAGGCTAGTTTCTTTCCTAGCTAGACACGCTGTCCTCCCTCTGTGGACTGCAGGGCAGTGGAGATCCCTCTTTCAGCTTCCTTCATCCAAACTCCATGCTCCAGCTTGAAGGCAGACCCCCCTTATCTGGGCCCCCCTCCCAGGCCACACACAGCAGCACTTCATCTTCCACCCGACTCCCTTGCTGGTCAAGCTCCACAATATTTATGGGCTGGTTCAGCCACCCTGCCAGGCCTCCTGCCTGGGGATTAGTCAGATTCTTGTAAATATTCAGATCCCTGTCTCTATACCCTCGCCCACTAGCTTCTAGAAGTTTCCATAAAACCTCCAGAACCAGGGGGAGGCGATAGAGACCTGGTCTGCAGAGCCTTCAATCCTGACCTGAGTATGAACCCTGACACAATTAACAGACTCATGCAACTATCATGAGTCAAGTAAATTTTCCTACACCTATTCTAGCACTAGAGGGTACTACAAGAAGTTGCAGTTGTTAATTGCACAAAGAATAGACTAAGGTTCCATTACAGAAAGTTTAGAAGATAACCACAGTTGTTTGGGCATTAATCACTCCTTACGCACCAAAAATAAACACCTGGTTTAAAGTTAATGCAGTTACTGTACTTTAGTAGTGGAAGGGGTTGATCAGGGTCAGAGATAGATACAGAGTTCTGAAAATTTTGGAACTAAAAAAGCAGTCCATAAAACAACCTCTAGCAACTGGTCTCCTCTGGCACTTGCTCAACTATGAGTCTCAGTGAAGCCTTTACTCAGTGTCCCAGGAGCTGTCTGCCACCCAGCATTCTCAGGTAAATCCTCTGTGAAGAAAATAAGGATCCCTCTTTCAGTCCAGGATGCAGAGTCCTTCAGCAAAGATACTTCTATTGCAATTTTTTTCAGGCTCTCATGGCAACAACCGCACAGGTTCAAGCAGCAATCTCTTGTCTCTCTGGCTATCGCCCAGGGGCAACAGCCCCCTAGGAGACTGGAATTCTCCCTGACAAGGAAAGAACAACCCAGCCACCTTCTGTATATCCCCTTCTAGAGATTGGACACAGCATGATAAATATTCAACTGATCATTTGAATCTCCCTCTCTTTGCCCTGGAAGCTTCTTTCAGAGGTGGGGAAAACAATCAAACTCTCAGCTCAGGAATCCTGATGAAACCCAACTGATCAACAACCACTCCACTCACTACAGTGGAGCCAACAACCACAGAAAATGTACCTAGCAGCCTAATTAGAAGGGTGTTAAATTCCATAGACCACAGGTGATCTGTTCCAGACCTCTACCGCAACACCAACCTTTAAAACTTATAAATTGTTAATTGTTTTCCTTGTTTTCCTCTTCTGGACACATCTGAACTATTGTAAACTAATTCCTCAAGAGAATTGTAGTGGAAAGGTGGTGCATGTGAATGATGCGACTAGACAGAATGCTCTTTATAGTTAAGGAAATATGAAATAATATTTTCTTGTTTGGGGTGGTCTATATAGTTGCAAAGTAGCTTTGTGTGTAAGGAAGACCCCAAGCCACTTCCAAATAATGCACAATGTTGTTGTTCAGTCGTTTTGTCGTGTCCGACTCTTCGTGACCTCATGGACCATAGCGCACCAGGTTTTTCTGTCCTCCACTGCCCCCCGAAGCTTGCTTAACTTCATGTTCATTGTTTTGATGGTGTTATCTATCCATCTTGTTTTCTGTCATCCTCTTCTGCTTTTTCCTTCCATGTTTCCCAGCATCAAGGTCTTCTCTTCACATTAGGTGGCCAAAGTATTTGAGTTTCGGCTTCAGGATCTGTCCTTCCAGTGAATATTCAAGATTGATTTCCTTCAAGATTGACTGGTTTGATCTTCTTGCCATCCGCGGGACTTTCAAGACTCTTCTCCAGCCTTCCTTATGGTCCAACTTTCACTGCCATATGTTACTATTGGGAATACCATAGCTTTGACTATACAATCTCTGCTTTCATGGCTACAGTCACTGTTTGAGCCTAGAATGATAAAATCTGTCACAGCTTCTATTTCTTCTCCTTCTATTTGCCAATGAGTGATGGGACCAGTTGCCATGATATTAGTTTTCTTAACCGCTTCAATACAGGGCATTTTCACCCCCATTGCGCGGTCATGCAACACTGTACCCAAATGAAATCTTTATGTTTTTTTCCCCAAAAATAGAGCTTTCGTTTGGTGGTATTTGATCACCTCTGCGGTTTTTATTTTTTGCGCTAAAAAGAAAAGAAGAGCGACAATTTTTGAAAAAAACACAATATTTTTTACTTTTTGATTTAATAAATATCACAATTTTTTTTTTTTATATATTTTTCCCAGTTTAGGCTCATACATATTCTTCTACATATTTTTGGTAAAAAAATCGCAATAGGCGTTTATTGATTGGTTTGTGCAAAAGTTATAACATCTACAAAATAGGGGATAGATTTATGGCATTTTTTTTTTTTTTTTTTTAATAGTAATGGAGGTGCAACGGGTGTGCGCGCGCCCCCTATCCGCCCGGGAAGCCCAGAACGTCATATGACGTCCATCTGGAGGGAGGGAGGATTCCCGCCAAGTCATTTTACAATGACTCGGTAGGGAAGGGGTTAATGTTCAATTTCAGGATAGTATTTGCGCTCTCCTCTTTCACCTTCATTAAGAGACTATTTGGTTCTTCTTCACTTGCATTATATAAATTAAATAATGCATTATAAAATGCAAATATTTATATTCCAGAAGCAGCAGTTATAAAAAAGATGTGACTGTACGGCAGCATAATGTCTAACTGTGACTCTGGTGATACCTCGTTCCTGTGAGACAGCAATGCCTAGTACAGACTAGTCGTTTTTTTCTGCTCAACCCAGCAGGGCTGAGTAATAAAAAAAGTGACAGCTCAGGTGGAGCTGATGTACTAACTATCCAATGTTAGTACAGTGACCTCCCCTGCTGTCCTATTGTGTTCTGACAAGTGGACAGCCCCCCTGCCAGAACACCCCGGTCAGCGCTCTCAGCCATTGGATGAGAGCGCTGATCAGGAGCCGATCGGCAGACATTTTTTGGTCATGGCTTTAATTGAACCAACTCCTATAAACATGGGCAGAATGTCGGCTGGTTTCTATTGAAATGCCCGATGCCACCCGACATTAGGCCCGTGTGTACTAGGCCAGTGATGGTGAACCTTGGCACCCCAGGTGTTTTGGAACTACATTTTCATGATGCTCAACAACACTGCAGAGTGCATGAGCATCATGGGAAATGTAGTTCCAAAACACCTGGAGTGCCAAGGTTTGCCATCACTCTACTAGGATCAAGTCTGAAAGCATACCTCCAAGAGCCATGTCCTCCTGTGTGTAAGTTCTTTTGTAAAGCAAATTCACTTTGACTAAAAGTGATGTTAAATGGCTGCATGATGTAATTACACTCCTGGGGCCAGATTCACATAGGTTACGCAGATCTAAAAATCCGCTAACCTATATGATTTAAGATCCGCCGCCGCAAGTTTTTGAGGCAAGTGGTTAATTCACAAAGCACTTACCTCAAAACTTGCGGCGGCGTATCGTAAATCCCCCGGCGGAATTCAAATTCCGCGGCTAGGGGGCGTGTAGTATTTAAATCAGGCGCGTTCCCGTGCCGATCTAACAGCGCATGCGCCGTCCGCAAATTTACCCAGCGTGCATTGCGGTAAATGACGTCGCAAGGACGTCATTGGTTTTGACGTGAACGTAAATGGCGTTCAGCCCCATTCACGGACGAGTTACGCAAACAACGTAAAATGTTTAAATCGTGACGCGGGAACGACGGCCATACTTAACATTGGCTGCGCCTCATAGACCCAGGGGTAACTATCCGCCGGAAAAAGCCGAACGCAAACAACGTAAAAAAAAAGCGCCGGGCGGTCGTTAGTTTCTGAATCGGCGTATCTCCTCATTTGCATATTCGTCGCGTAAATAAACCGAAAACGGCACCTAGCGGCCGGCCTGGAATTGCAGCCTAAGATCGGATGGTGTAACACAGTTACACCTGTCGGATCTTAGGCATATCTATGCGTAACTGATTCTATGAATCAGTCGCATAGATACGACCGACGAAACTCAGAGATACGACGGTGTATCAGGAGATACACCGTCGCATCTCTTTGTGAATCTGGCCCCTGGTGTTGTTTCAGATCAGCTCAGATGCATCCTGCCAGGAGTTTGTGGAAGGTGGGATGCCCCAAGTTACTACAGAGCAGATCCTCAGTTAACCTGGGCAGTTTCATTTTTTTTTTTCAAATTCTCTTTTAACAAGAGAAATAATACAATCCGACTCACATTTTGTACCACGACGTATCAGGGGTGACAGTTCATGCCCCATGCAGCCTCGTGGGCCCTAATGTGGATGTACTCCCTGCATAGTTATGTCACTGAGCTTTCCAGTGGAAACTGCCCTCTGCACTCTGCTGTGTTCTCCAGAGCCTTCAGCCTGTGTGCGCGGAATACATTAATGCTCATCCATGCTGGGGAATGGTGAAAAACGGATGACGGTGGGAAAAGTATTGGCAGCACAATGCAGGAAACGCTTCTTTTATTGCATATGATAGCAATAGCAATGTCGTTTACTATTTGTGGGTGGCACGGAGCTATCCATCTTGGTCGACAACTAATATTAATAAAACTCCAGCTAGTGGAGCTGGGCTCCCCAGCCGTCGCAGTACTGCATAATCATTACCTTAAAGCGTCTGCCTCTGTTCTGTCTCCGACTTCCCTCTTTGTACTCACTCAGACCCCCGAAGGTTTTTTCAATGTAAAGAACAAAGTTGCAAAAATCAATAGTGCTCCTATGTTTCCAACTGCGAATCCATAATGCATCACCACCTTTTTTTAAAAAACATATAAACTGCATTGTTCTGTTGTTTTTTTTTTCCAATTGATGTAAAAATTACCTTTGTGTTTTCTGCAGTGCTTCACGAGCTTCTCTTTAAATATCGCAGTCTGCCTTCCCTGACATTTTAAAGGCTAATGAATTAATTCATATTACGGGGGGGTCCTATGGGAAAAGGATGAGTAGAAAAAAAAAAATTAACTTATACTATTAAACATTTATTTAATCATACCCTTGTAACTGTCTAATGATGATGAAAGGATTTAAAATAACAATAGGCGGAAACATACATTATGTGAACAAAATCAAGTTGATGAATAATTAAAACTCCCAGGATGCTTTGGGAAAAGATCATTTGCATGCGTGTTGTCAATGGAAAATGTTGTAATTAAGGGGTGATGCTTTTATAATTGATGAGATGAGTCTGTCTTTATTATATGTAAGATATATATATATATATATATATATATATATATATATATATATATACATATATACATAAGATATATATGTGTGTGTGTATGTATGTATATATACAGGGCTTTTTTTCAGCAGGAACGCGGGGGAACGCAGTTCCGGCACCTCCAAATCTGAATGTATTTAAACAGTGCTCGGAGGTGGTTAGAGGGTGGAACCAAGGAACGGTGCTCGGAGGTGGGTAAGGAGTGGAACCAAGGAATGGTGCTCAGAGGTGGGTAGGGGGGTGGTTAGGGGGTGAAACCAATGAATGGTGCTAGGGGGTGGAACCAAGGAATAGTGCTCGGAGGTGGGTAGGTGGTGAAATCAAGGAACGGTGCTCGGAGATGGGTAGGGAGTGGAACCAAGGAATGGTGTTCGGAGGTGGGTAGGGGCGGAGAAAAGGAATGGTGCTCGAAGGTGGGGAGGGCTGGAACCAAAGAATGGTGCACGGAGGTGGCTAGGGGGTGGAACCAAGAAATGGTGCTCAGAGGTGGGTAGGGGGTGGAACCAAGGAATAGTGCTCGGAGGTGGGAATGGGGGGGGGAACCAAGGAATAGTGCTCGGAGGTGGGTAGGGGGTGGAACCAAGGAATGGTGCTTGGAGGTGGGTGGGGGTGGACACAAGAGGTGACAGAAGGAGGGAGTTCCTGCACCTATTTTCTGAGAAAAAAATCCCTATATATATATATATATATATATATATATATATATATATATATATATATATATATATATATACACATATACACACGCACACACTATATTGTCAAAAGTATTGGGACACCTGCATTTACACGCACATGAACTTTAATGGCATCCCAGTCTTAGTCCGTAGGATTCATTATTGTGTTGGTCCACTCTTTGCAGCTATAACAGCTTCAACCCTTCTGGGAAGGCTGTCCACAAGGTTTAGGAGTGTGTCTATGGGAATGTTTGACCATTCTTCCAGAAGCGCATTTGTGAGGTCAGGCACTGGCAGTCTCCGATCTAATTCATCCTAAGGCTGGGTTCACACTAGACATGTGCAGAACGATTTTTTTTTTTCCGATTTGTTATTTACATAAATTTGTTTAATTAAATTTGTTTAATCGGTTTAATTTGTTTTTCGGGATTTGTTTTCCGAATTCAAATTGATTTGAATAGTTTTTAAATTCGATACGTTTTCTCATTTGAATAGTTTTCGATTTGTTTTCTAATTTCCAAAGAGAATAAAATAGAATAGAAATGAAAGGAATAGAAAGGGAAAAAATATATAATAAAAGAGAAAAGAACACAGAAAATAAAATAATAGAATATAATAGCGTAAAACCGATCAAAATAGAATAGAAAATAAAAGAACAGAATAGAATATAAATGAATAGAATAGACTAAAAAAGAATAGGATACATTTTTTTTTTTTATAACCACTTCAGACTCCACCAAAAAGGACAACGAGACTTGCTCATGTTTAATTTGCCCATAACGTCTCTTCCATGGTTTCGCATCATATGTGGTTTGATCTGTCCACTGCATTGTCGCAGTCCCAACAAAAATTGCAGATCGCCGCCCTTACTAGTAAAAAATAATAATAAATAAATAATAATAAAAATGCCATAAATCTATTCCCTATTTTGTATACGCTATAACTTTTTCGCAAACCAATCAATATACATTTATTGCTTTTTACCATAAATATGTAGAAGAATATATATTGGTCTTAACTGATGAATACATTTGTTTTAAAAAAATGTGGATATTTATTATAACAAAAAGTAAAAAATTTTTTTTTTTTCAAAATTGTCACTCTTTTTTTGTTTATCGATCAAAAATAAAAACCGCAGAGGCGATCAAATACCATCAAAATAAATCTCTATTTTTGGGGGATAAAGACGCAAATTTTGTTTGGGTACAGTATTACACAACCGCACAATTGTCAGTTAAAGCAACGCAGTGCAAATTGTAAAAAGTGCTCTGGTCGGGAAGAGGGTAAAATCTTCCAGGGGTTAAAGTAGTTAATACCACAGTACTTTATTATAGGACGAGACAAACTGAGTGGGTATTAAGCCACATCAGTAAAACAGGACTTTGTTGGTGCGTGATGTCAAGGATAGGTGAGCTAATGAATTGACGTAGAATGTTTTATAGAAAAAATTAAAATTGTATTATAAATATATAAAAACAGTAAATAAAATCAATTGTTGCCCTGTTACAGTAAAGATGCTGTGATTAGTTAGATGGAATTGATGCTGGTCGCCAACATGTTTCGCATAGAATTGCGTCGTCGGGGCGCCGCATCCATCTATATCAAATCTTCATCTATTGATATGCAAGAAAAACAAATTAATTACATATATTGTTACATGGCATAAAAAACTTTATAGCTGATACTATTGTTTTTTTTTTTTTTGTTTCATAGATACTATTGTTATTACATAATATATATTGTCTATAAGCTCACCAGCAACTGTAAACTGTCAGGTTTGGTCAGTATGAACACACGAGGCAAGATGGTAACCAAAGGGTGAGAGCTGGCCTAAGCGGAGAACGCACCCCCAACGGGAGTCAGAGCCGTAAGGTTTATAGTGGAGCTGTTTCACCCTGGTAATTTCCGTAGAACGATATGTGGAACAATAGTATCTACAATAATGATGAAAAAGTAACGGTAGTGTAATTGCTGGCTTTAACCATCAAACTAATACTGGTTAATAGATATTATCATCTTTAAAGAGGGGGGATTACAGCACCTACCTATTGTTTAGTACTTCACCACATATCTTCAAAAGAAAGGTAGAAAAGAGACCAAGGAGCAGAGATTGCCTAAGACTGATCAAGAAAGTGGATTTACACAGTACTTTAATTATTGTCTGTATCTTGGTTTAATTCACTTCCTGTGCAACACAGGAAGTGACACAGGAAGTGACAATCTCCCTAATATTGACACAGGCTGTCAGGTCACTGTCAGCAGCAGAGGTGCTTGAAGACCTGGCTTTTCTGTCACTACTTTGCATGGCTGCAGGAATAAGCATTGACGCACAGCGGTGCATGCCAGAACATGCACGTGCACTGGCACATATCTATGCGCGCTCTCAACCTAGTTTGGCACCAAACAGCCAGTCACTCTCTGCAATTGCTGGTTAATCTTTGGGTTGCCACAGTGTGTTTGTTCCTGTGTACCCCTTGCATCAGTGAATGCCTGTTACCAACTCGGCTTGCCTCTGGACCTGTTTTCTGCCTGCCTCCTGATCCAACCCCAGCTTATCTAATGGATCATCGCTCTCTGCTCTCCTTTGTATGACCCTGGATATCCTCCTGATTATGCTTGCTCTTATCCACACCTGGTACCTGACATTCAGACAATTCTTTCACCGCTCCAGGTGAGCCTCGTAGATCATCAAGGGTTGTTGAACCACCAGGGTACTGGCAATGCTGATTGTAGCACATGGACGAAAAAAACTCTGGATAGCCGCACTCCAAAATGACTTAAAATAAAGTTGGTCTTTTATTGTCAAAAGCACATGCAGACACTGCAAACAACAAGTACAGAATGGCCGACGCGTTTCACGCTGCAATTCAGCGCTTAGCTATGACTAAGCGCTGAATTGCAGCGTGAAACGCGTCGGCCATTCTGTACTTGTTGTTTGCAGTGTCTGCATGTGCTTTTGACAATAAAAGACCAACTTTATTTTAAGTCATTTTGGAGTGCGGCTATCCAGAGTTTTTTTCGTCCATGTGCTGGTACCTGACATTGGCTTCGAATGACTACTCTCCTGTTCTTTGTTCTTTTAGAAACCTGCTGCTTCTCATGGGCGCCACCTGTCTGCAGGCACCATTCCAGTGTATCAGCTGTATACCTGGGCATTACTATGACAACTATACTTCAAGCACTCCAGCATAGGGTGACCACATTTCCAAACTACCATTCAGGGACACCCCCCTTACCAAAAATCAGCATGTGCTGTAACGGATCACAGCACAGTGATTGGACACAAGAGGCGGAATTTATGATTTCTCCAATCACATGCAGGGGGCAGGGACTGTGCTCCTCCACGCATTTCCAGACAGGACAAGTACTGTACGTGAGTAAAGCGTTAATGTGGCAGCCTTTTTTGGAGGCATTTGTTTGGCTTGGGGGGTGACTGTGTCAGTTTCATTCCAGGACACTGTATTGTCCTAGAATGAAGGTGCCCGGACAGACCTGCAAAATGCGGGACTGTCCCGGGCAATCCGGGACACATGGTCACCCTACTCCAGCAGGTCCCCAGTGCTACTTTAAACCGGACTCCTCCTGTACTTTCCATCTTCAGGGGAATCAGGAACTTAGGGCCAGATTCACAAAAGAGATACGACGGCGTATCTCCTGATACGCGGCGTATCTCTGTGATCCGCCCATCTTAACTATGCGGCTGATTCATAGAATCAGTTACGCATAGCTAGCCCTAAGATCCGACAGGTGTAATTGACTTACACTGTCGGATCTTAAGGATGCAATTCTATGCCAGCCCGAGGTGGCGAGGCCATTGCGGTCGGCGTAGAATATGCAAATGACTAGTTACGGCGATCCCACGAACGTCCGCGTTACCCGTCGCTCTAACTTTACGTAGTTTCCGTCGAGATACGCGTCGTAAAATTAGGGCTGAGCCCTAGATGTTCTAAGCCATGTTAAGTATGGCCGTTGTTCCCGAGTCGACATTTAAAAAATCACGTCGTTTGCGTAAGTCGCCAGTGAATGGCGCTGGACGCCATTTACGTTAACGTCTAAACAAATGACGTCCGTGCGACGTCATTTAGCGCAATGCACGTCGGGTAATTTTCCCGACGGAGCATGCGCAGTACATTCGGCGCGGGAACGCGCCTAATTTAAATAGTGCCCGCCCCCTTTGAATTAGGCGGGCTTGCGCCGAGCGGGATTTACGTTACACCGCCGCAAGTTTACAGGTAAGAGCTTTGTGAATCAGGCACTTACGCTGTAAAACCTGCGGCGGTGTTACGTAAATCAGATACGTTACGCTGCAGTGGAGCAACGTAATTCTTTCTGAATCTGGCCCTTAGCCTCTTTCTCTATTGGGCTCAAGCATCAGGTACTTGATACAGGCATCAAAAAAGGCTGGAAATCTTTATAGACACATGTTTTAGCCAGAGTTGAGAACTTAATAGGCCTTACACAAGTTTGGAGGAAAACTTGTTCATATTGCATTGAGCCCTTTAGTTATGCTTCTGATGCCTGTTTTACTCGCAGACAGCAAACTCACTTTCTAACCCGAACTATAACTTTAACACCATCTTTTCTGTTATTACAGTGCCCTCTTCTCTACCTAATCAGAGACATCTTTCAAAATCATTACACCAAAGTAGCTAGTACCTTAGATAAGGCAAGTAATCAGCTTACTGAAGTCCTGATATCCCCAAAGCTGAAGCCCCATGCAATCAGACAGACTGGAAAAGGATGAAGGAATCAAAAAAATAATATCAAGAGGGAGGCAAAGTTATGGAAAATTTGTACAATCTATAATTTACAAAATGGGTCAGTGCAGAATCTTCCTGATGTAGAGAGTGAGTAGCAGGAAAAAAAATGACTTCAGAAAATTAACCAACTTACAACCAGATCCAGATTGACACATGAAATGATTGAATGGTGGCAGAATTCAGAGACAGAACAAACATTCTACTACGTTATCATACCATTTATATCTTTACAAAGTACAAAGCACATTTGACAAGCACTCAGTGTTATTGCAATATTGTAATCCATTACAAAATTTTATAGGCATATCATATGCTTTTATAACTCTGGCTGCAAAGTGCATCTGCAAACACAGACCACAGAGGCCCCCGTGTAAAACAGAAACCTTGTACAATAGTCACAGATATTTACATATCAGTAGACAAAGAGAAACTGTTCATATATATGTAAAGACAATTTGGAGAAGGAAAATTAAAAAGCACTCAGTTAGTTACGGTAATACATGGATATTTTAGGCTGTAATCAGGATTTAGCCAAATTATATTTAAAAAATGACCTAGACTTATGCAGCGTACACACGACCGGTTTTCACGACGTGAAAAACGACGACTTGAAAAACAATGCGAAAAATTAGAGCATGTTTTAAATTTTTAATGCCCGTTTTTCACGACGAGAAAAATGCTCTGGAGCCCACACACGAGCGTTTTTCATGACGAGAAAAATGCAATTTTTTTAAATTGGTCATTAAAAACGATCGTGTGTGGGCTCCAGAGCATTTTTCTCTACGTGAAATATGGGTATTAAAAATTTAGAACATGCTCTAATTTTTCGCATTGTTTTTCAAGTCGTCGTTTTTCACGTCGTGAAAACCGGTCGTGTGTGGCTTTAAGGACAGGGAAAAAACATGCATGCTCAGAAGCAATTTATGTAATGGAGATACACTGTAACAGACTGAAAAGCACAAAGATTGAAAAGCGTGAATAGTCTCTCACAAAACACACAAAATCAGCAAAAAGCAGCCCAAAGGGTGGCGCCATCCGAATGGAACTTCCCCTTTATAGTGCCTTTTTATGTGTTGTACGTCACCCGCCCTTTGCTAGTTTTTTTTTTGTGTGTATGCAAGCAGGATTGACAGGAAACACGTAGAGGAAAAACGTTGTTTTTTCCATGACATTAAAAACTATCGTGTGTACGTGGCATTAGTAATAAGCATGATTTCTTTAGACAGGAATTAACCCTTTCATGCCTAAACCTATTTATGACATTTGGTGTTTACAAGTTAAAATCCGTATTTTTTTCTAGAAAATTACTTAGAACCCCAAAACATTATATATATTTTTCCGATGGACCGTTTTCATCGGACAAACCGATCGTGTGTGGGCCCATCGTTTTTTTTTCCCATCGGTGAAAAAAAATAGAACCTGTTTTAAAATGTTCATATGGTTAAAAAAAAAACGATAGAACAAAACGATCATCTGTGGAGAAATCCATTGGTCAAAAATCCACGCATGCTCAGAATCAAGTCGACGCATTCTCAGAAGCATTGAACTTCAATTTTCTCTGCATGTCGTTGTGTTTTACGTCACCGCGTTGGACACGATCGGATTTTTAACTTGATGGTGTGTAGGCAAGACTGATGAAAGTCATCTTCATCGGATATCTGAATGAAAAAAATCCATCGGTCCGTTTTCATCGGATGAACCGATCGTGTGTACGTGGCATAACAGATGAATGCTGCACTTTGAGCATGCCAAACTTCAAAAGACTCTACGAAAGACATGTGCAATTTGTTTCAGTCTGAATACAAGTTTGGATGAATATTTGGTTATTCTGAGATTGGGATGTATCCCAATTTCTGAATAAAATAGTAACAAATTTAGTTGGAATCTGTTAAAATTTGTTCTAACGAATTCCAACTTTTCAGAACAGTTCGAATTTGGATTGGTCGAAAAACGATTGACTGATTCGAATTCTGTTTAAAGAATAGCTGGTTGTTAAGCAAGGTGTCGGGAAGCCAGCTTCCCACGTCCTTAACAACCAATCACTATCTGTCAGCGGGCTTCCTCACTGACAGATGAATTTAAAGAAAGAATGCCGGCATTGTTTGGCAATAGAAAAAAAATGCGTGTGGTCCATCCCCCCAGTCACATACAGGGTCTGGTCTGGTATGGATTTTAAGGGAAACACATGCCAACATTTTTTTTTTAAATGGCGTGGGGCTCCCCCAAAATTTATACCAAAACCTTATCGGCATGCAGCCCAGCAGGCCAGGAAAGGGGTGGGATGAGCGAGTGCCCCCTCCTGAACCATACCAGGCCACATGCCTTGACATGAGGAGGGTGGGTGCTTTGGGGTGGGAGGCTCTGCCCCCCACCCCAAAGCACCTTGTCCCCATGTTGATAGGGACAAGGGCCCTCATTCCCACATCTGTGGCCGTTGATTGTGCAGAGTCTGCGGGCAGGGGGCTTATTGAAATCTGGAAGCCACCTTTAACAAGGGGGTCCCTAGATCCAAACCCCCCTATGTGAATGAGAATTGGTTACATACTGTAGTACCCCTACCAATTCACAGAAAAAGTGTCAAAAAGTCATAAACACAAAAACACAAGTTTTTGGACAATTCCTTCATTAAAAAAAAAAAATTGCCCATTCAATCACACCTCTCACCGGCCCAAAAAACAAAAAAAAAAGCGATTGGCTCCTTGGGGGCTCCCACCGAATGCCTCCTCTGCACTTTGACATTTCTTATATAGGCAAGAGACGGGGCCACCTGTGTATGTCACCTGGTGGCCCCACCCCTTCTGATGGCACAGAAGGGGTGGGAAATAACATGCAGAGGCAGGCATTCGGCAGGAGGTCTCCCAGGAGGCGGAAACTTTTTTGATGTTTTAATTTTTCAGGTCGCATGACTGACAATGGATTTACATCGAGGGACAGTATTTATTATTTTGAAATAAAAAAATTGTTGAAAACTGTCTCTTGTTTTTTATTACTTTTGACACTTTTTTTGGTGAATGTGTAGGGGTACTATGTACGTCACCTGGTGACACCTGGCTATGTCACCCGGTGGCACCCCCCCTTTTTTTTGGGTCAGCGTGATTGACCGAGGGATTTACATTGAGGGGACACTATTTTATTAATATGGGAATTGTCAAAAACGTGTCTCTTGTTTTTATTCCTTTCTGTATACTTTCTGGTGAATGGGTAGGGGTACTATGTACCCGGACACTTATTCAATAGGGGCTGGGGAGTGGGATATGGGGTTCTATTTTTTAAAGGGGCTTCCAGGATTCCGATAAGCCCCCTGTTTGCAGACCCCCACAACTACTGGCCATGGTTGTGGGGATGAGGCCCTTGTCCCCATCAACATGGAGAAGGTGCATTGGGGTGGAGGGCATGTGTCCTGGTATGGTTCAGGAGGGGGGGAGCTTGCTCGACCCCCCTTTCCTGACCTGCCAGGCTGCATGGCCCGAATAAGGGTGTGGTATGGCTTTTGGGGGGGACCCCATGCCTTTTTTTTGTTTATTTTGGCATGGCCTCTTATAATCCAAAATCAGACCTGCTTTTTTCTATTGCCAGGCAATGCCGACATTCTTTTCTTTACATTCATCTGTCTGTGGGAAGCCCACTGACAGATGTTGAGTCATGATTGTTAAGGATGTGTCTGGTCCACTGCTTAAAAACCAGCCTATTTTTACACAGAATTTGAATTGGTCGATCATTTTTCGACTGTTACGAATTCTAATCGTTCTGGAAAAGTTGAAATTCATTTAGAAAATGAATAAAGGAAACACAATTTTAACGAAAACTAAATGTATTTTAAAGAAAATTAAAAACTAAATTAATTCCGAAACCAAACTAAACAAATTACATAAAGAAATTAGTAACATAACGAATCTATCTGAAATGAAAACAATGTTTTCTGTTCTGCACCATGTCTACTCTACAACTCTATTACATATAGCAAAAGACAAACAAATGGGAAAAAAAAAGATATAAACCCCAAAATACCACTTCTCTACACAAAAGCCTTGCATAACAAAACTGCAGTATAACCTAAAGGCCCCATCAACATAAAGTAATAAACAATATACCTTCCCAAATAAATAAAAACCCAAAAATATCATCCCCTTAAGTGAAAGCCTATCCAAAAGGTGAAAAGATGATTATCGTGAGAACATTTTTTTTTTAATACAACTTTTTTTAACTGTTTCTGGTAATTTTCAGTAAACAAGCAGTGAGTGCCTTGGGAACCAGTGTAAATAATCGCTGGGCAATACTTTACCCCTGGACTAAAGCTTCTTTAAAGTTTTATTCCCTCCCTCAACACATAACTCCTAATGTGAGGTGATAACATTTAATCCCCTCTAACTCCAAATCCTAAAGTGATGAGTCCCTAATACTTATACTATTCGGTTAATAAACTCAGTTTTTACAGTGCATGGAGCCTCTGAACCAACAGCAAGCAGTCACATGCTGAAATCAAGCAGGTCTAAAGCCTAGTACACACGCATTGGACTTTCTGTCAACAAATGTGTGACTGCAGGGTTTTGTCGGATAATCCGACCGTTTGTATGTTCCAATGGGACAATTTGTTGGAATTTCCAACAACAAATGTTTTTTAGCATGCTTATAAATTTTCCGACATCAAATGCCTTGTCGGATTATCCAATTGGGGTGTACACAAGTCCATCGGAAAAAATCAAAGAACAAACACGCATGCTCCGAACCAATGCTAACCATAAGGCCTTGTACACACGATCAGTCTAAACGATGAAAATGGACTGAAGGACCGTTTCATCGGTTAACCCGATGAAGCTGACTGATGGTCTGTTGTGCCTACACCATCAGTTAAAAAAAAACGGTCAGGTCCAACCACAGTGATGTAAAACACAACGACGTGCATGAGAAAAATGAATTTCAATGCTTCCAAGCATGCATCGACTTGATTCTGAGCATGCGCGGGTTTTGAACCGATGCTTTTGCGTACTAAACCTCGTTTTTGACCTGTTCAATTTGAAAGCAGTTCTAATTTTTTTTGACCAAAGGATAACGGACCGATGGGGCCCACACACGGTCGGTTTGGACCGATGAAACTGAACTTCAGTTCGTTTTCATCGGTTTTGTCCGCCGTGTGTACAAGACAACATCAGCAGAAGTTGCCCCACATGGTGGCACTAAAGAGCTGAAAAACCACATAGTTCGTGTATGTTGGCTGAAAAAGTTCTGCTGTCTGTATGCATACCAAGTTCACGGCCAACGCCCTTCACAAAAATGTCAGGATTTGTCCCGATGAAATCCGATCATGTGTACAAGGCTTAAGATATGGAGTCCAGAACCACTCAATATTATTTCCTTTATTTCTTTCAGTATGTCTGGGCCTAGATAGAACAGTTGCCTGCTTTTTAATTGTTTGGTGATAAAATCAAGTATGGTGTTGACGGTAGCCACAGTTAAGCGGTCCGATTGGAAGACTAGACATCAAAATGATTTTGCTATTTCATTATGCCTGTATTTGTCAGCAGTCATGAAGACCAACTCTCGTATAAAAAAAAAATCAGTGTAATAAAAAAAAAGAACGGAAAAAACACGTAGTTTGTGTTTGTTGGCCGACAATTCTTTGCCGTTTGTATGCAAAACAAATTCCTGGCCTACACTTTGTCCGCCGAAAATCCGATCGTGTGTATGAGGCTTTACTCTAGCTTCTTTTCGTTGCATTTCTGGGACAGGAAGTTGAGAAAAATGCCTTCAATGGTAAACAAACAGCAAAAAATAAACTGTTGTATGGATTTTCCCTCACTTTGGGAGATTTACTCTAACTTCCTGTTGCATCTCTGGGACAGAAAGTTAAGAAACATTTCCTCAATGGTAAACAAACCGTAAAAAAAAAATTGTTAGGGGTTAAACCAGGGGTCAAGTCCTGGGGAAAAAAGTGTGGGAACTCCCACCCAAGATCCACTCCCCCATCAAAAAAAAATAATAATACACTCATATGCATAATTACTAAACCGCATGTTTTAATTACTAGAAGCAAGTTCTTTCTAAATCCCGCGATAACTCGCGGCAGACCCCCGCAATGTCTCCTGGGAACAATGACAAAAGCTCCCAGGAGACAATGCGGCATCAAGGAAGTGACGGAATACCCGCACACTACCCGATGAATCCATATACAGGAAGCGGCCAGTAACATAAAGGATTACTAAGGTTCGCCTGCCCCTGACAGTGACTCGAGCTGGGCATAGTGAAGGATTGCCGCTTAGTGAAGGATTGGCTCGGGCAGCTTGGCTGCTCTCGGCTACTCTAATCCTGCAAAGGGAACTGAGTTCCTGCTGTAAAAAAAATGCAGGAACTCCGTTCCCACGCGTTCCCGCAGGACTTGAGCCCTGGGTTAAACCCTATTCTACTCTATTCAAAAATAATACAAGTTTTGGCTAAATGTACATTTTAATCATCAAATCTTTTTTTTGAGGCTATTTAAAGAATGACACAAGATAATTTGAAAATCAGGCTTCTTTTAATTCAAGTAGCAAGTTTACCAAACCCTTCATACATAGAGTAGTTCACTCGCTCTTTAATATTATAGAATTAATTCAATATACGTTATGAAAATGAATGTTGTACTGGGCCTAGAATGTTTTTATTGAATAATGCAACTATGGTGTTATAACAGTCAAGTACACTTTTCCCACCTTCCTTGATGCTGACACCACAGGATGTTGAAATCTGCTAAGGAGAAGTCTATCTCCTTTCTCCTACTCTTTCCATTGAGGCCTGCACAGGAAAATAATCCAGCCTAGATTTATGTAATGGGTTGGTAACAGCTTTTGCAATAGTGACATGTTGCCGTGGAAACAAACGACTATGTGTTAAAGGATGTCAAGAAATCATCTCCTTATTTCTGATGATGGTTTTAATGAAAAGAAAAGTGTGCTGTTGTAAATCACACACACACTGCATGGTTATAATAGAGTTGCCTTGATAAATTGTGTAACTGTGCCCTCTAACCATTTAACGCAGAGCCTGAAGTGTTTTAATGCCTTTATAGAATGGCCCATCATGTCTTATTACTTGCATTAACCTTTCTTTACAAAATAAAACTGAAATTACATTTCCCACTATCACCAGGAAATTGGATCCTCCCTGTATCCTGCTTCAATTTTGTATGCTTATTAGGTGACTGGGTATGGGACCCCAGTAAAAGAGCAGATAATCTGCTAAAATAAAATAGAAACCTATAAATGATATATTGGTTACATTTTCTTCTGGAATATTACATCAAATCTGCACTGGAAGTTATTTAGAACAGTGCTCTTCATACGTGTCCTCAACTGCAGCGACATGTTTTGCAGGTGACCTCACTTTACACAAGCAAAGACTTTAGTGTCTCAGCAATGTGACATAGTTAGTAGTATGGATATGCTGAAGACATGAACTGCTATTGGAACTTAAGGGCAGATTTAGGAAGCCTTGCCTTTGGAGAAAAGGAGTAGGTATAAAGTATGTCAAAGACCTCTGCTGGTCTGTTTAACTCTGGATTCATGAAATGTCAGCCAAAACAACCAAACACAATTATTTAAATCTACTCACTGCTGTGCTACTTACTTTATATCACCATATAACAGGAACGTGACAGTGACATAACGCGTAGGGCGGAGCTGGGTGACTTCATCGCACAAAGTAGTAAGTCATTGAGTAAAAAGGAGCGGAAGGTGACAATCACTGTGATTGTATATAAAGCGGTATACTGTGGTGCATTGGATTAGTGCAGTTTATAATATGAGTGCAATTTAATATATTTTACATAAATGTGACATTTAAGTCGGCTCTAGTACCTCCCCGCACATAGGTGGCTCTGCCTCTCTCAATTGCAGAGGGATCATTCGGTTGGGGTTTTTGGGATTTGCACCTGAATCTCCCTTGTCCCCATCCTGCACTCAGTGGCAGTCACTCAGGAGATCAGATCTATGGGAGCCGTTT